>NC_039367.1:51210143-51308638 GCF_003573695.1 Papaver somniferum
TACACTTGTAAATGGAAGTCGTCGAGGTCGTCTTTGCTTTAAGATCGCGGATTACCCGAAAATGGGAATTCTCCTGGTACCACTCCATATAGCCTATAGCATTTCCATCACCATGGTTGGTAGCTCTCACAGTGTTCACCATGAAGTCCATCCTCTTATCCCAATAGTCAATAACATATGGTGTACTAGAGTAAACTACCTTGATGGTGTCCTAGTTAGACTCGGTATGCTCCACGTCCAACTTGAACTTGCCATGTATGTTGCTCCATGGTACTCCTTGTAAATAACCATGTTGTTGCATCACCCTCGATCCATTGTACATCACATAACATGTGTGGTGCCACAACTGTCCATAATAACGACACAACTCGGAACGATCCGATAGATTTTAACTAGCTCGTTCTTCCTTGTATGGATCAAAACATACCTCTGAAGCCTTCACCGCGTCTAGTTTTTCCTTCAAGCTAACCAACTAATGCTCCTTTTTCTTTGAACAATTGTCATTGAACTTGTACTTTGTTCCTCTCGGTGTACCTTTCTCCCAATCCGGGTTCTCTACTGCCAATTTCAGACCAGGGTAGTGGTCATAGATCCATGTCTACATAGATTTCGAACCACGTATTAGAAATTGATTCTTATATTATATGAACAAAAAAACACAGCGATCAATGTATTAATAGAGTTGATCAAATACCTAGAATAGACTCACGTTCCCGGCAATTTGGATAGTTCTAAGCCTCGACTCATTTGTCAACTCGGTTTCGTTGATTTCTCTGGCCCATGAGTCTTTATAGCCAAATAACAATGCTCCTCTATCTCTAGGAAGCCCCGGGATTTCTTCTTCAAAATTCGTCTTCTTCAAATTAATGGGGACAAGGTGGGATGCTTTCTTCGTAATTTTCCTCCTTGTAGCTCCTACTTCTCTTTGTGTACCACTTGGTTGTCCTTCTTCTTGTCCTATAATTTCTGGAACACTTTGTCCAACTTCAGCTTCAGTTATTTCCGGAGCGTTTGATTCCACTTCTTCTTGAGTTATTTCTGGAGCGCTTGGTTGTACTTCTTCCCGAGTTCCTTGTGTAGCGCTTGGTTCTACTACTTCTAGAGTACCATCATTGCTAGAATTTTCTTTTTGACTCCTTTCTCTTTCTCTCCGCGCACTAGCGCTTCGTTTCTTTCCCCTTTTTGATGAGACTCGATAACAGTTGTACCTTGGTCTTTCTTACCTCGCATGTCCCTAAACAATAAAATTTGTTCATAAGGATTACACTACAAACCTCACAATCGTACGTAATAAATAAAATATAAACTTACGATTATCCAAAATCGGAAGCACGGGTTAATATTTGTCTTCCTATTACACAAAGTCGGAAGTCAGTGTACAGTTTTATCTTTCGATTATGCATCAATTTGGGTTAAGAAATTTATAATGTCATGAGGCATATATAATCGGAAAAAAAAAATCTAACATATCCATCGATTGTACATATAATCGGAAGAAAATACTTTCGATTATAATGTAGCCCCGAAATTGGATTTTGCCAAAATCACAAATTTTTCAATTTTTACAACTTAGATAATCGGTAGTCAAATACCATATATAATATCTCCAGATTCAACCGAATCTATGTGTCCCTACATGTTCTAATCCTCTACTACAATCGGAAGGCAAAATAAAACATAACTATCAGTTAAGCCCATTTTTGGGTTCAGTGGCAAACAACGATACATAATCGGGAGTAACCCATAAAATTTAACTCCCGATTCTGGTCGATGTAACTGAAAACCCTAGAAATTGGCCAAAATCGGTAGTTAAATTGAAGATCGAAACTACCAATTATGGGAAATAACTGAAAACCCTAGAACTAATTTTCATGGATTCATCAAATTGAAGCAACATAAACCATATAAAACGATAAGAACTTACCTAATTTGGGTGATTTGCTGGAGAGTTTGATTATCAGAATCACCACCACCACCTACATCAGCGGCTTCATCTTATTCATCATCTTCATGTTCTTCGTTTACGTCGTGTTCGTCATCTTCCTCGGCAATTACTCGAGCTCTCGTGGGTTGATGAGTGCTAAAAAGTGCATATTTCTATATATTTTTATTGGCATTTAACTCATCCTTTGTGCATTAAATTCTACATTTTACCCCATATTCTGTATTTTCCTTGTTTTCAAGATTAAATATTTTTATTAATTAATTTTGCATTTTTAGGTAATAAATAAAGTTGGATGAATTGCGGAGCGGAAAAGAGCAGAAAAGTAGTGAAAGGCCGGGAGGAATTACGCAAATATCTCAACCCAAGCCCGCCTCGGTTCTCAGCCGTCAGATCGAAGCATTTCAGCATCCTACGGTTGCTCCATTATCGTACATCAAACTCTGAAGTCCTCGCTTCACATCGCAGCGCCCATCTCAATCTTGAGCCGTCCTTTTTGCTGCATTTCCTCATCCTACGGTCGCTCCAATATCTTCCCATATCACTGTTGGATCCACCTACCATCTTCACATCCGACGCGTTTCCTCGCAAATCATCACCCCTTGCCACACCCGCTCAACACCCTAACTTCCAAACCCATCGACCTCAAGCCAAACGCTCCCTTCTCCCCAAACTGTCGACCTCTTCTTCTCTTCCCCAAACTTCCTCTCTTCCATCACCTGCAACTCCTTCACCATCATGCCCCGACATTACCAGACCTCGAGCTCCATCACCACCTTCTTCCCCGACCATCACAGAAACACATCAACCCACTTCCCTGGTTCTTTCTATCTTGTTCTTAGCATCTACACAACCCTAGATGCTACAAACAAGAAAGGCAGAGCTAGAGTTCAGTTACAGTGGAGAGAAGACCAAATTGGAGCGTTGTTCGAGTTGACAGGAGCAAGTGGAAGCATGGGTCAGCGCTCAATTGCAGAGGAGACAACGAATTCAGAGGGTACGGTGAGTTTTCCCCAATTTCCCAAGAACCCTAATTTTATCAAATTTGGGGAAAATGCTTGTAAACCCTAATTGAATGTTTTGGGTATAAATAGAGATGAAGGGTGAATGTTAGAATCATCTCTGGACTAGCCAGTAGAGAATGGAAACAAATTTATTTTGATGCAATTCCAATTTCAGTTCTTCTTATGCAGTTAACAGTGAATGTGTGCATGTTGTTTTCAATTATCTTGAATGTTGAATGTTGCTTGAATTATCATACTCAATGAATGTTATTGCTAGTTACATGTTTAGCATGAGCTAAACTGCATTAGGCTGAGGCTCAGATGAAGCCTATGCATTGTCAAATGGTGAATTGCTAGGATAGTTATCTTGTGCATTTTTGATTGAGCAATGGGAAGAGACTAATGCTCATAGTGCCTGTGATTGATTGTTCTGTCAAAAGACAGTCAATACTAGGGGCAAACTAGTGAGCAAATTAGTTTTCCTCCCATTCTAGATGTATGCATAGGATTTTCAACTGCACCTAGGATAATTGCTTGGCTAGGACACAAGGTGGATTCTAAGCCCTTAGCTTAGCCACAATCCCTTTTACAGTCACTTAAATTCAGTTCTGTTTTGCTTCCTGTTCAGTTTACCTCCTTACCTGTTTTGCTTGTTTAATTTCCTGCATTTTGAAGTGTTGTGCACTGAAATCAGTGCACAAACTCCCCCTGCCCTTGGCTTACAGCCTTTGTTCCCTGCTATGTTTTTTATATCCTCTGCCATTTAATCTTTGCTGTTGCCATCTTGTGTTAACTGCTTTGCTTTGTTAACTGTTTTGTTCTTGCATCTGCCATAGTACCTTGCCTTGCTCACTGCCATAGTGCCTTGTCTCCATTGCTAGCTTAGGAAAATTCTTGTATGCTCCCACTCCCTGTGGACTAACCCCTACTCATCCCTATACTATAAAACTTGGCCTTGTATACTTGCAAGTTTTGTGTGCAACCCCATTTTCACACCAAGTTTTTGGCGCCGCTGCCGGGGAGTGGCTGCCATAGCTGAGTTCCTTTGCTGTCCTGCCCTGAATCTTGCACAGATCATTGCAGAGTTGTCTGAGATCATTGCACTCTTGTTCACTTGCAGGTGCCACTGAGTTGTTGCTGCTGCTGCTGTTGCTGGAGCTGGTGAACCAAGCCTGCTGCTGCCAAGCCAAAGCAACTGGGCTGCCAACTGAAGCTGCTGGGCTCTGCCTTCTACTGGTGGGCTTGTACTTCTCTGAACTGGGCTTCACCAACTTCAACTGAACTGGGCTTGCCAAGTGCTGCTGGGCTCTGCCTTCTTTTGTTGCTGGGCTCGTGGTCTTCTGTGAGCTGGGCTTCGTTGCTGCTGCTGCTGGGCTCTGTTCCACCTGTTGTTGCTGGGCTTGAGCGCGAAGCTGCTAAGGACGATCCTAAAGCCCAACTGGGCTGTGCAACTAAAAGGGGACCAAAAGCCTATTTTTGGGCTTCCCTCCAAAAATCAAGTAAGCCTAACCCATGAGTTAACCCACTTGGGCCTCATTTAAATTCAAATTCGGGCTTGTAATAATTAATTTAATTATTTAGTTGGGATTGTAATAATTTTTATTTTTCCTTTATTTTTTTTTTCTTTTCTTTGGGACTGTAATTATTTTTTGTCTTTTTTTTCTTTTATTTTTTTTTCTTTTTTTTTCTTTTCTTTTATGGGCTTGTCTTAATTATTATTATTGTTTTTATTTTCTTTTATGGGTTGTGCTAATTTATGCTAGGTTTAGTTCAAAATTTTTCCAAAGCCCAATTTTAAACCAAAAAAAAACCAAAATCCCTTGTTAGTCCAACACCCATTCAAAACCAAATCTTCGTAACCCTTGTGGGCCAAATTGTTTCCGATTGCTCTGTCTGACCAACATGTTAGTTGAGGTACCTACAAGGACATGATTGACCTATAGAGACCAAACAAACAGACTTGTTAGAATTAATCAAGAAGAACCTATCGAAATTCTGAGTTCTGAGGTAGACAGCCCAGATCAAACCGAAACAATGGGAGAACCCCGTACCCTCAAGGATTATATGTACCCAACTAGAGCCAGTCAACCTTCTTGTATTGTGCTACCCGAGGATAATGGCCATTATGAGCTGAAATCGAGCACAATACAGATGCTTCCTATTTTTAGAGGTGTTGAGAATGAAAACCCGTACCACCACGTGAGAGAATTCGAGGAAATTTGTGGAACTCTGCGTTTCACTCAAATGTCCGACGAAACCCTAAAGTTAAGGCTCTTTCCTTTCTCCCTGAAAGATAAGGCAAAGGCCTGGCTTTATGCTTTACAGCCTCAATCCATCATGACATGGGATGACCTCATAAAGGAGTTTTTCAAAAAGTTTTTCCCGAATCACAAGACTGCGACAATTCGTCAAAGTCTGAATAGCTTTGTGCAATTAGAGGGTGAGACCTTAGCTAGATACTTGGAGAGATTCAATGAATTATTGCTCCAATGTCCCCATCATGGTTTTGAAAAATGGAGACTTGTGCAAATTTTGTATGAAGGTCTAGATGTGTCCACCCGAACAACGGTTGAGTCGATGTGTAATGGTCTATTCGTAGACAAAACTGCTGATGCGTCTTGGGACTTCTTGATTGAAGTAGCTGAAAAGACGCAACAGTGGGAATCCATCCGTGAACCCAGAAAGACTACATCCGAAGCAAGGCTTTTAGGATTGAAGCAGATTTCGAGGGAAGAAAACATGGCATCAATAGTTAGGAGATTAGAAGAGTTAGAACTACATAAAAATTCAAAACCTTCCACCACTACTCTCCGAGAACATGTCGCTTCGTCTGTATGTGCCGCTTGTAACGATCCCAACCATCAATTCCAAAATTGCCCCGATTTGCTTGCAGTCCAGGAATCTAGGCTTGAACAGGCACATGCCATGTTTCAAAAACAAGAGCATAACCCTATTCACAGACCTACAATCCAGGATGGAGAAACCACCCTAACTTTTCATGGTCCAAAGGACCCACTCAGGGAGGACCATCTCAACCCAATCAGAGCTATCAAAACAATCAGGGATCTCAGAACAATCAAGGTTATCAACCCTAGGAACCCTCAACAACAATCAAACTCTCAACAACAATCATATCCTCAACACAATACCGACAAGAGATTATCCGCCCTAGAGATGTCCAGAGTCTGGTGCAAAGTCAGAAAAATCTTGATCAAAAGATGGGTCAAATGTGATTCCATAGTGAGAGAGAAAAGGGTAACTTCCTAGCCAACCCCAACAAAATCCAAAGAGGATATTTCAAACAGGCACAACATCCTGCACTGAAACCTCACCCGATCAAGTCCATGCCATTACCACCCTCCGAAGTGGTAAGTCATCGAGAACAACGTGGGCGAACCTAATGAATCTGATACAAATTCCACGTGTCTCCACAACCCCAGAAAACCAAAGAATCTGAGCAAGTTGGAAAGCTGACAATTCTACTGCTGTGAATGTCCCTTTGCCAACTCATTCTCCTGTTGCCCCATTTCCTCAAAGATTGATCTATCAACAGAAAAGTACCCATTATAATGAGATGTTAGATCTGTTCAAGAGAGTCAACATCAACATTCCTTTTCTTGAAGCAATCAAGCAAATCCCTGCTATGCCAAATTCCTCAAAGACTTGTGTACTCAAAAGCGCAAGCTCAATGTGCAAAACGTGCTTTCTTAGCTGAACAGGTGAGTTCCATCATTCTGAACAAAACTCCACCCAAGTTTAGGGATCCAGGATGTCCAACAATTTCTTGCACTATAGGAGAACACACGGTCAATAAAGCGTTATTAGACCTAGGTGCAAGTGTTAACCTACTGCCATATTCTGTTTATGAGCAGTTAGGTCTTGGGGAGTTGAAGCCAACATCTATCACTCTACAACTGGCAGACCGATCTGTCAAGATTCCTCGTGGAGTGGTCGAAGACGTTTTGATCAAGGTTGACAAATTCTATTTTCCCGTAGACTTCATTGTCTTAGACACTCAACCTGTACAAAACCCAGACTGTCACATTCCTGTCATCTTAGGACGTCCTTTCTTGGCTACGTCCAACGCAATCATTAATTGTCGTAATGGAGTGTTGAAACTGTCTTTTGGCAACATGACGGTAGAATTGAATGTGTTCGATATTAGTCAACAACCTGTGAATCTTGATGATGATGATGTGCATGAAGTTAATATGATTGAAGGATTAATACAAGATTCGTTGACTAACATTCTATCCGTCGACCCCTTTCAAGCATGTATGGAGAACTTTAACTCAGATTCCTATGATGATGCATACTGTAGTGACGTCCTATCTCTGCTCGAATCTGTACCTCAAATGGACGTCACTGAAAGAAATATGAAGTGGAACCACCCTTACTCTCTGATTCCAAGCTCATTCCATCCATTGTTGAGCCACCCAAGCTTGAATTGAAAACATTGCCTAGTACGTTGAAGTACGCATTCCTAGGTTCTTCTGATACTTTACCTGTCATTATTTCATCATGTTTAGACACGGAACAGGAAAGTAAGCTTTAGAAGTACTTAAGGAACACAAAGAGGCCTTAGGATGGACCATCTCAGACTCAAAGGAATAGCCCACCATTTGCATGCACCACATTAATCTCGAAGAGAATGCCAAACCATCTAGGGAAATGCAAAGGAGACTTAATCCTAACATGAGAGATGTAGTCAAAGGAGAATCCTGAAACTACTTGATGCGGGTATCATATACCCAATACCAGATAGCAAATGGGTTAGTCCCATTCAAGTTGTGCCTAAGAAGTCAGGCATTACTGTAGTTCAGAACGACAAGAATGAGTTAGTCCCTTCACGTACAACCACAGGATGGCGAGTATGTATCGACTACAGAAGTTGAACACAGTAACAGGAAGGATCACTTCCCGCTCCCTTTCATTGACCAAATGCTAGAACGTGTGTCTGGACACAGTCACTACTGTTTTCTAGATGGCTTTTCCGGTTATAACCAAATTCACATTGCTCCAGAAGATCAGGAAAAAACTACGTTCACGTGTCCCTTTGGGACGTTTGCTTATAGACGCATGCCCTTCGGGTTGTGTAATGCACCTGCTACTTTTCAGCGTGCATGATGAGCATTTTTTCTGACATGATAGATAGTTTTCTCGAGATCTTCATGGATGATTTCTCCGTTTTCGGTTCTTCGTTTGATAAATGTTTAAGACATCTTACCCTTGTGTGTCCAGATGTAAGAAAGGAACCTTGTTCTAAATTGGGAAAAGTGCCATTTTATGGTGAATTCAGGAATAGTTCTAGGACACATCATCTCGGAAAAAGGCATTGAAGTAGATAAAGCTAAAGTAGACCTCATCACATTTACCAAAACCCCGCTCTGTGAGGGAAATCGATCATTTTAGGTCATGCTGGTTTTTACCGGCGATTCATCAAAGACTTTAGCAAAATCTCAAGACCTCTGTGTAGTCTACTCGCCAAAGATGTTACCTTCAATTTCGATGATGCTTGTGTGAAAGCTTGGGAGGAATTAAAAACTCTTCTCACCGCCGCTCCTATAGTCCGACCACCCAACTGGGAACTACCGTTTGAACTCATGTGTGATGCCTCTGATTATGCTGTTGGTGCTGTTTTAGGACAGCGTGTTGATAGACTACCATACGTGATATACTACGCTAGCAAAACCCTTAATGATACTCAACTCAATTACACAACTACCGAGAAGGAATTGCTTGCTGTCGTTTTCGCATTAGACAAGTTTAGATCTTATCTCATAGGATCTAAGATCATCATATACACTGACCATGCGGCTTTGAAGTATCTTCTTTCCAAGAAGGATGCTAAAGATCTCCTTATTCGATGGATACTCTTATTACAGGAATTCGATCTCGAAATCCGTGATAAGAAAGGTTGTGAGAATGTGGTTGCTGATCATTTGTCTAGATTAACCATTGAGTCTATTGATGAGTCCATGCTAATCAGAGAATCATTTCCTGATGAGCAATTGATGTCTGTGTCAAACCTTCCTTGGTTTGCCGACATCGTTAACTACCTTGCTGCAGGTAGGATGCCCTCACATTGGTCGAGACAAGACCGCTCCAAGTTCTTGGCTGAAGTTAAACATTTCCTTTGGGACGACCCATATTTGTTTAAGTACTGCCGAGACCAAATCATTAGGAGATGTGTACCCAACACTGAACAGAAAGATGTGATATCTTTCTGTCATGACCAAGCATGTGGAGGCCATTTCAGTGCCAAGAAAACCGCTGCAAAGATCTTGCAGTGTGGATTCTATTGGCCATCATTGTTCAAGGATTGCCATGATTATTGTGTTGCTTGTGAACGCTGTCAAAAGCTAGGAAGCATTTCGAGGAGAAACATGATGCCATTGAACCCCATTTTGATTGTGGAGATTTTTGATGTTTGGGGGATCGACTTCATGGGTCCATTCCCTATTTCTGACGGTAGATTGTACATCCTAGTCGCAGTTGATTACGTTTCTAAGTGGGTAGAAGCCATAGCAACCAGAACAAATGACCACAAGGTGGTACTTTCATTTCTAAAGGAAAACATATTTGCACGTTTTGGTACCCCTAGAGCTATCATCAGTGACGGCGGTTCACATTTTCGTAACAAGTACTTTGAGTCTTTAGTACGCAAGTATGGCATAACTCACAAGGTTGCTACTCCGTACCACCCTCAGACGAGTGGACAAGTAGAAGTTTCTAATAGGGAAATTAAGCACATTCTCGAGAAGACAGTTAACCCGGCTAGGAAAGATTGGTCATTAATATTGAATGATGCTTTGTGGGCCTATAGAACAGCTTATAAGACACCAATTGGCATGTCCCCCTATCGTATAGTGTATGGAAAGCCGTGCCATCTACCTGTGGAATTAGAACATCGTGCCTATTGGGCAATCAAAGAGCTGAACTTCTCTCTGGACGAAGCTGGAATTCAAAGGAAACTTCAACTCAACGAGTTGGAAGAATTGAGAAATGAGGCTTATGACAGTGCCAAGCTGTACAAGCAGAAGATGAAGCTGTTTCATGACAAGCGTATCCTAAGAAAGTCTTTCACTCCTGGTCAGAAAGTCTTGCTGTATGACTCCCGGTTACATCTTTTTCCGGGAAAACTGCGTTCCAGATGGAAGGGTCCGTTCCTAGTACGCACAGTTTTTCCTCATGGAGCTGTAGAGCTGGAGGATGTTTCCAACAAGAACGTTTTCAAAGTCAACGGGAAGAGATTAAAACCATTCCTTGAGCCATTTCCACCCGACATTGAAACAACCAACCTGGAGGACCCGGTCTATGTGGACTAAACTGGTCCACTCTTTCCCTAAATAACCAAAAAGTTTTCATTCCCGACAAAACCAAATTTTTTCCCAAAAAGTCCAATCCCATTAAAAACCAAATTTTCTTGTAAATAATATGTTAGTCGAATATTTTATTTCCTTGTGTATATATTTTGTGCTCATCCATTGTGACTCCTAATATGATGGATTTTTGCCTTGAATAACGGAGTTTTAATCGAGCTTTCGCCGTACAATCGGGTATTCTCTCTCCTTTTACTCTACTCAGCATGTTCCTCTTCATATATTGTTTTATAATTCTTTCCATATTTTGAAACATTGAGGACAATGTTTAGTTTAGGTTTGGGGGTATAGAGTAGATACCACGATAATATGCCATAATTGAAAACAAAACTCCATCTTTTTGAAAAAATTGAAAAATTCCAAAAAAATTGAAAAATCAAAAAATCAAAAAATCATAAAAATGGAGCTCATTTACCTTGAAATGTTGACTCTTGTGCAAATATGTAATTATTAGGAGTCTTAGTCTAGATATTTAGGCACCCTGATTCTAGCACAATTCACATAGTGATAAGAAATTTGCACGCGCACGATCTACCAATACATGTATAGCCTCGATCTTCAAGGTGTTTGATAGGAAGTCACGATTGCCAATCACTTTAGAATACTGAACGAAACTTGACTAGCTTGTTCTTTGGTTGGTTGGGATAGAAGGTGGAGGTTACATTAAGAAAGACAACCATCGAATTTAACTGGGTGCATCAAAAAGGGCTACCTCTTGCAAAGTTTCATGTAATTTTTTTGTTTCTTTTTGTTATGTATCAAAAGAGCTACCATATGTAAAAATCAATTTCAAGTTCTTGTGCAAAAAAAAAAAAAAAACGATGTATATATTCAGAAAAAAAAATATCAGAAAAATACAAAAAAATCAAGTATTTATCAATTCCATTCTCTCTTGTTCCAAAAATAAAAGAGAGTAGTCAAAAAATAAGAGTCATGTAAAGAGTCATCTTTTGTGTTTTATTGTAATAAGCAAGGAAGGGTGTATGCCATTGATGTACAACGCGAGTAATTGTGAAATACCTCCAACTCATTCACAATTCTCGTAAAGTCCGGACAGCTAGCTAGATTTCGACCTTGGTTCTTAGCCTGAGAAACTATCTCTTGGTGATTAGTAGTCATAACATCCGATCTTTCTTTACACATGTGTAGATACACTTTACACTCTTATCACATGTCTTTATTTGTTATCAGTGCTAGGATTGTGCCTTCGATAGCTAGATTGACATCTCCATTTTGCTGTGAGCTTAACTGACTTGCACATGTCACATTTGATGGAATCTGAGCTTATATTTTGACCTAGAACTTTGTAGGTACGTTCTAAGCAAACCTTCACGAGACTTCAACTCGTCTACTAGGGACACTTAGTGGTTTAAAAGGCTTAGTGCATCCGCTAAATGCATTCGAGAGACCAGCGACAGTGGTATAGGTAGGATTTCCTTAGTTTTGTTTTACTTGAGGACAAGTAAAATTCAGGTTTGGGGGTATTTGATGAGTGCTAAAAAGTGCATATTTCTATATATTTTTATTGGCATTTAACTCATCCTTTGTGCATTAAATTCTACATTTTACCCCATATTCTGTATTTTCCTTGTTTTCAAGATTAAATATTTTTATTAATTAATTTTGCATTTTTAGGTAATAAATAAATTTGGATGAATTGCGGAGCGGAAAAGAGCAGAAAAGTAGTGAAAGGTCGGGAGGAATTACGCAAATATCTCAACCCAAGCCCGCCTCGGTTCTCAGCCGTCAGATCGAAGCATTTCAGCATCCTACGGTCGCTCCATTATCGTACATCAAACTCTGAAGTCCTCGCTTCACATCACAGCGCCCATCTCAATCTTGAGCCATCCTTTTTGCTGCATTTCCTCATCCTACGGTCGCTCCAATATCTTCCCATATCACCGTTGGATCCACCTACCATCTTCACATCCGACGCGTTTCCTCGCAAATCATCACCCCTTGCCACACCCGCTCAACACCCTAACTTCCAAACCCATCGACCTCAAGCCAAACGTTCCCTTCTCCCCAAACTGTCGACCTCTTCTTCTCTTCCCCAAACTTCCTCTCTTCCATCACCTGCAACTCCTTCACCATCATGCCCCGACATTACCAGACCTCGAGCTCCATCACCACCTTCTTCCCCGACCATCACAGAAACACATCAACCCACTTCCCTGGTTCTTTCTATCTTGTTCTTAGCATCTACACAACCCTAGATGCTACAAACAAGAAAGGCAGAGCTAGAGTTCAGTTACAGTGGAGAGAAGACCAAATTGGAGCGTTGTTCGAGTTGACAGGAGCAAGTGGAAGCATGGGTCAGCGCTCAATTGCATAGGAGACAACGAATTCAGAGGTACGGTGAGTTTTCCCCAATTTCCCAAGAACCCTAATTTTATCAAATTTGGGGAAAATGCTTGTAAACCCTAATTGAATGTTTTGGGTATAAATAGAGATGAAGGGTGAATGTTAGAATCATCTCTGGACTAGCCAGTAGAGAATGGAAACAAATTTATTTTGATGCAATTCCAATTTCAGTTCTTCTTATGCAGTTAACAGTGAATGTGTGCATGTTGTTTTCAATTATCTTGAATGTTGAATGTTGCTTGAATTATCATACTCAATGAATGTTATTGCTAGTTACATGTTTAGCATGAGCTAAACTGCATTAGGCTGAGGCTCAGATGAAGCCTAGTGCATTGTCAAATGGTGAATTGCTAGGATAGTTATCTTAGTGCATTGTTTTGATTGAGCAATGGGAAGAGACTAATGCTCATAGTGCCTGTGATTGATTGTTCTGTCAAAAGACAGTCAATACTAGGGGCAAACTAGTGAGCAAATTAGTTTTCCTCCCATTCTAGATGTATGCATAGGATTTTCAACTGCACCTAGGATTACATTGCTTGGCTAGGACACAAAGGTGGATTCTAAGCCCTTAGCTTAGCCACAATCCCTTTTACAGTCACTTAAATTCAGTTCTGTTTTGCTTCCTGTTCAGTTTACCTCCTTACCTGTTTTGCTTGTTTAATTTCCTGCATTTTGAAGCTGTTGTGCACTGAAATCAGTGCACAAACTCCCCCTGCCCTTGGCTTACAGCCTTTGTTCCCTGCTATTTTTATTTTATATCCTCTGCCATTTAATCTTTGCTGTTTTGCCATCTTGTGTTAACTGCTTTGCTTTGTTAACTGTTTTGGTTCTTTGCATCTGCCATAGTACCTTGCCTTGCTCACTGCCATAGTGCCTTGTCTCCATTGCTAGCTTAGGAAAATTTCTTGTATGCTCCCACTCCCTGTGGACTAACCCCTACCCATCCCTATACTATAAAACTTGGCCTTGTATACTTGCAAGTTTTGTGTGCAATCCCATTTTCACACCATGGGTTCATTTTTTCTAGTCATCGTTTTATAGAAGAATCAGCGATGCTTTTTATTTGGCGATGAACGGCGACGGTGAATTGAAGTTTGAGAACAAGGGAATACTGTTTTTTACCCTCCACAATAGGCAAGAAAGAAGAAGAAGAGAGTTCAAAAGAAAAGAAAAGAAAATAAAATGAAATGAAATATATTAGGTTTTGGGTGGTTTTTAATCGCCCAAGGGTCGTGTCGGCAGTTATATAATCGGTAGTCATGTGATGTTAATTTGCTGTCGATTACAAACGGTTTCCCCAAATTCATTTTTCGCAAAACCTCCCAAAATTTGAGTTTTCTACTTCATCAATCGGTAGATATGATATGTTATTATTCTACCGATTATGCCAATAATCCATTCTTAAACAAACTAGTAATCGGTAGACATTTACTCTATACTAAACTACCGATTATAGAAGGGCACTTAGGTATTCTCCGGAAATTTGGACATCTCCCATAACCGTGTCTATGGGTTGGGAATAAAAAAGTCGCCCGTAATTCTTTCGGGATCGCCCCTAATGACGCCAGGTTGATTATGCTATTGGAGAGGAAGGTGAGGTATGTGACCTATATATTGTGTTATGGGTTCACACTTCTTGTGTGTTTTTAATAATTTTATCTTGCTTCTTTTAGATTGAGGTTTGTTCCCTTTGTTATCTTAAACGGTTCATAATGTTGTTTTATTAGGATTTGGGACAATTTTCTCTTCCCTTCACTTCTACTTATCCCTTAATAGGAAGTCAAGTTAAATCCTTTTGACTTGACTTAGCTTTTGGATTTTTGAGTCAATATGGGTTTCTGAGTTAGTTGTCTGATTCAGACAGACAGATCCTTTGTAATAAATATGTCTGAATTGTGTCTTTCAATGTATCTTTTTCATCACCTATAATAAAATATTTTATTATTCTTCTTCTTTGTTTGCAATCTGTGAAATCTTGATTATCATGAAAGCTTAGGATTTCCCATGGTATCAGATAGGTAACGGTTCTTAGGGTTATTTCAAACAAGATTATAACAATTTTCTCAACAATTTTTCAAGCTTTAATTTGGGTAATATCATATCCAAGAAATTTTCCCCACAAATTAATTTTCTAGGGTTCCTGGAAGAATTTATGGCAACAGCTCGAACAACTTCTTACAGCAACAACGTACATCATCAAAGTACCAACTACATCAAAAACACAAATCTTAATACAAGCAGTACTTCAAATTCGGATATGGAAATTTTACAGAATAATCAAAATCATACAACAATGTCTTCGGCGGGTAATGCTAATGCTCTTCCTTTTACAAATATCTCAAATTTTGTTTCTATGAAATTGGATCATTCAAATTATCTTATCGGGAAAGATCAATTTGAGAGTGTGTTGTTTTCTTGTGACTTATATGGATATGTTAGTGGTGATATAGTTGAACCATCTCAGAAAGTTGCGGTTGATGGTATTGAGATTGTTAACCCAGAATGGGTTTCTTGGAGAATATTAGATAGATTTGTTTCTACTTGTCTTAAAGATACTTTCACACCAATTGTTAGTGGTGATGTTCTTGGATTATTTAATGTAGAAGATATTTGGGATTTTCTTGAAATGAGTTTTAGAACTCAATTTCTTGCTAGGAAGATTATGCTAAGGAATCAATTGCGTAATATTAAAAAGGGTAATATGTCTATTGTTCAATATATTCAGAAAGTTAATATGCCATTGGTGAGAAAGTTAGTGATACAGATCTCATGATGTTTGTTATGAATGGTTTGGGCAGTGATATGATATATTTTTTATATCTTCACAAAGTATAGAGACACCTTATACTTTTGGAGAAGTGAAAGCAAAGTGACTTTCTCATGAACAATTCTTAGCATAAAGACAACATTAAAGTGCAATTCTATATGATGATCAAAATTCAACATCTTGTTATGCAAGAAATGGCTCTAACGCTTCTAATAATAATAGAAGAAGTGGAGGAAATAATAGGAATAATGGTAGTGGAAATTACAAGAACAGTCAATATCAACATGGATATACTTTTACTGCAAATTATCAAAATGGGTCTAGCTCAAGTAGTGAAAAAATGTCTTACATGAATTACTCAAAAATGTTTTGTCATATTTGTTAGAAGAATGGGCACATTGCAACAAGGTGTTTCTTTAGATATCATCCATCAACTGGTACTTCAATTGATCATAAATCTCAAGCTAATTATGTCATTTCTGATGCTCAAATAGATCATACAAATTCAGATAATTCTGCTGGTACTTCACAACATGCTTTCACAAGTTTAAATATTAATGATGCAGCAGTGAATGATGATCCTTCATCATCCAATACAGTGTGGATTTCTGATAGTGGTGCTTCCACTCACATGACTGGAGATAGGACTTTGCTTCATAATACTTCCAATTACAAGGGAAAGGATAATGTTATGCTTGGAAATGGTTAGACCTTATTTATTTCCTTTACTAGCTGTGCAAATCTTGTTACATCGAAAACTAGTTTTAGGATAGATAGTGTCCTCCTTGTTCCTGATATGAAACATGACTTGCTATCATTAGCTATGAAACATGACTTGCTATCATTAGCTAGGTTTACAAAAGAAAATTCATGTTATCTATTACTTTTCATCCTTATGGGCATGGTTTTTAAAATCGTGCGATCCACGATTTGAATCGCACGATTCGCTTCATTTTCAACCAAATCGAATCGAATCGGTTCTGTGAAGCGTTTTTCCTTTGTTGTCGCACCTTGTTAACAGGTGATGATGGCAGTTGCTGAGACTTCAGTATAACTCAATTTTTTTTATTTTTTTTAATGAGTGAGCGGAAGGTGTATGGGGAAAAAATATTGGGATAAAAGGTATGAAGACCTAACCGACTCTGATCCAGTTGTTAGGATGCCGATACTAAAAAGGGATAAATTGATCTATTGATTGGAGATCAGCTACCATTTTAAGCAGAGCTTATTAATTATATTGATTTGATATCTAAAATCTTAGAACAAACTATGATTATATAAATAATATAACTTGAGTTCTAAGCTAATAACAAATAAGGAAACACATATTACTTCCTAACAATAACGATATTAGGAGGCATAATATTATTAATTGTTTAATCAAAATGGACAATAATACCGATAGTTCTCTTCTTAGCTGTATTTATGGAGCCTTAAATACTAATGATAGACAAACTCAATGGGACTATCTTAGTGATATCAAGAACCACCATCATGTTCCTTGGACAGTAATAGGAGACTTTAATTTCATCTTGAATAATCATGAAAAAGAGGGAGGTAATATTGTTTCTCAAACTGATCTTGATGCTAATGCTCTTATCTTTGCTAATAATGATCTTCATAGCATGAACTATATTGGTAACCCCCCTTTACATGGTCAAACAGGAGACATAGTAATGAACTTATTTTTGAAAGGCTAGACAGAGTTGTTGCAACTCTTGACTGGTTTAATAAATTTCCTAATGTAATGGGAAATGATCACTGTCCTATTTTACTCGTTTCTTCTAAGAATGATAATCCTACCAAAAAGACCTTTGGAGTTAATAGAGCTTGGTTCAGTCACCCTAGTTGTTCTCAATTGATAAAAGATAATTAGAACTGTAATATACAAGGTTCATATGGTTTTAGGATCACTAGAGGTCTAGCTTAAATTAAGAACATTTTGAGATAGTGGAACTATAACCAATTTGGTAACATTTCCACTCAGATTGATAAACTGGAAAGCCAACTAGCTCCGCTGACTAGAACTAGTAATCCTCAAAATAACTCTAGGATTGAGGAAATTACCAAAAATTTAAAAAAATTTGGCATGATGTTGAAGAAGACTTTTGAAACAAGGAGGTTAGGAGGAAGCTAGGAAATTTGATGACAGGAATACTAGATACTTTCACCACAAGGCTAATTTTAGGAGAAGAAGAACCAATATAGACTATTTACAAAACAATATGGGTATATGGCTTACTGAGAGAGAAGATATTTGTGAGGAACTTAAAAATCATTTTTCTAGTATGAGCAGATCTTCTAACCCTCCTGATGCAGGTCTTATTTAGGAGATATTACAAAATGTATTACAGATGTTGGGAATGAAAGGCTCACAACTGCCCCATCTGATGATGAGGTAAGAAAAGTGATTTTTGAAATGAAACCTTGGACAACACTAGGACCAGATGGCTTCCCACCTGGCTTTTACCAGCTAATGTGGGAAACAGTTGGACCTGATGTTGTGAATATGGTAAGAAGTTTTTTCCACTCTCACAACTTACTCAAATAGATAAATCATAATTTCATTGCTTTGATCCCTAAAAATAAATGCTCTAAAAAATATATTGATTTTAGACGTACAGGCCTTTCTAATGTTGGTTACAAAATTATTACAATTTTTTTGGCTAATAGATTGAAACGTGTCTTGAACATGATCATATCACCTTCTCAATCTGTTTTTGTTATTGGTAGACAGATTCAAGATAACATAGTTATAGCTCATGGGGTCATACATTCTATGAAAAAAACTAAAGCCAAGGATGGAGTAATAGATATAAAATTAGATATGTTTAAGGTTTTTGATAGAATATAATGGAAATTCTTACTAGAAAGCATGAAAAATCTTGGTTTCTCTTATGCTTGGTGTGAAATGATTAAAGAATGTGTATCTACTGTATCAACTTCTATCCTCTTAAATGGAGCTCCAGGTAACATTTTCCATCCTAAAAGGGGTTTACGACAAGGTCATCCCTTGTCTCCGTATTTATTTATTGTCTGTATGGAAGCATTGTCTAGGAGTCTTAGTTAAGCTGAAAATGAAGAACTTATTCATGGTTTCAAAGTAACTAAAAACTGCCCTGTTATAACCCATCTATTTTTTGCATATGATTGTTTAATTTTCATCAAGGCAGGAAAAAAGATGCTAGAAACCTAGCAAGTATTTTTGAACAATTTAGTAACTACACTGGCCAAGCTGTTAATTTTGACAAATCAGCTCTTGCTTTCAGTTTTAAAGTTCCTCCTAACATGAAAAATGAACTAGATGACATTTTACAGATTAAGAGAATGTCCCTGCAGGAAAAAATATGTTGATGTGCCTTTACTTCTGCAAAAACACAAAGCTGATTCCTTTGCTCATCTCATGGAAAGTTACTCTGGCATACCAGCTCCATGTAAATCTATTTTCCTTGCTCCTCTAGGTAAAACTATCCTTACCAGTCTGTCTTAGGGAGTATGGATAACCACCATTTAGCTGTTTTTCCCATGCCAAAAAGTATCACAAATAAAATGCATGCAATCTGAAGGAATTTCTGGTGGGGAACACAGGAAAATGGAAAAGGTCTATACCCAAAAAGATGGAGTGATATTTAACTTCCTAGAATTCTTGGTGGTCTAAATATTAGAACATCTGATCTTCTAAATCTAGCCTTACTAGCCAAGCTTGCTTGGAGAATGCTAGAGCAACCAGAAGCCCCTTGGGTCAAAATCCTAGAATTTAAGTATTTCAATAATTTAATTAAACCCTCTAGTTGATATCATTCCAAAGCAAGGATCTCGGTTTTGGGTAGGTATCTGTCGAGGCTTATAAATTGTGAAAAAACATTACATCTTAGAAGTTGGTGATGGAAGTACTATAAATTTTTTGAGGGATAACTAAATTCCAGGAATTCAAGGTCCTCCAAGAGCTCCTATTATTGCTATGAGCCTTTCTCATGTTAATCAACTGATTGATAGTAATACTAAAACTTGGAGGTTAGATATGTTGAATGTTATTTTTGATCATGCTACTGTTGCTGTTATTACTGAGATTAGAATTCCTATCTATGGTAAGGATAAACTTAGGTGGAAACCAGCTAATAATTGGCAGTTCTCTGTTACAACTGCTTATAAAGTCATCCTTAATGACTATCTAATTAAACATCCCGCTAAAAATAATCTTAACATAGCATGGAACTCTTTCTGGAAGGTTAGGCTTCCCCCTAGAATACAATATTTCATGTGTAAATGATTGCATAATTGTATCCCCACTAAAGAATGGTTAGCTAGATATACTCAACAACAGGATTCAGTTTGTTTTTTGTGTGGTAAATACTCGGAATCTTTGCAGAATCTTTTTTGTTGACTATGAAATTACTGAAAAGATATACAATGGTGTTAACCCAAATATATACAATTCTCTGAAGAACCTAAACCTTCATTCCTGGTTGTGTGGTTTGTTTGACATTAACTCCTCTCAAATCCAGGTGAACTATAAGGTATTTACAGAGGTAAGTTTCATTTCTTGGATAGTTTGGAAATCTAGATGTGCTAAACATTTTGACAATGTGCAAGTGAATGTATCCTCCATTATTAACTTTGATGATGCATTCATTAAAGATTCTGGTGCTTATGGATTTGAACTAATCTGTAGAAACATTTCAGGGATCTGCAATGGAATGCGAGGAGGATCTGGTGAAGCCTTAAACCCTGAACAAGCTGAAGCTAGAGTTATACTTGAAGCTGTTTTGTGAGCTAAAGAACAAGGAAAGCTTTCAATTCACCTGGAGAGAGACTGTAGCAATGTGACCAATGCTTTGAATGAGAAATTTTCAGCAATAAAGTAGACTACTGCAAATTTAATTTTTGACGCACTATTAATCCTAAGAGATTTTGATTTTTGGTATTGCTCTCATGTCAAAAGAAAAGCAAATAATTTAGCAGACAAAATTGCTAAAAAAAAGCAATGTATGAAAACTTATCTTCTCTCTCAGTCACAAATATGCCTGTTTGGATACATGTTTTACTCCAACATGAACAAAACAGTTTGTAGTATCTCATTCTTAATAATATATTTATCTCATTTCCTATTAAAAAAATATATATTTTTTAGTGACGTGCAGGGGTGGGCTGTTTTTTTTTAATAGGAAAGGATGATTCATTCATTTAGAAAAAAGTGATTACATAATGTTTTGATCATGCTGGATCAATGTTTTGATCCAAGCAGGTTCATTATTAAGCCAACTAAAGCAAATAGACTGAGATCTTGCATACTTTGCTAAAGAATCTGCTATGTGATTTGCATCTCTGTGTGCATGAGTGCAAACCCAAAACTCAAAAGAACTGAGAATATAAAGAATGTCTTGGACAAGATTTTGTGTTCTTCATTTTATTGTTATTGTCTTTCCATTAATAGCTGATATCACATTTGAGCAGTCCCCTTCCAGATGTATCTTCCTCCAACCCTTCCTTTGCGCCCATTGAACCGCTTCCAACAGTGATTGTGTTTCAGCTTGCTCTGGACCACAGCTAGAGATGCACCTCCTCGCAATCCATAGCTGATACCTGCAAAGTCTCTACAAATTAGACCCCATCCTGACAATACAGTTTTATTTATATGTGAAACATCAAAAATTAATTTTATAGACATCATTTGCTGGAGGATGCCAAGTTTTACTGATCCCATTGGATACAATAATATTAAGAGCTTGACTATCTCTGGTTCTGATCCAATCATTGATCTGCTGAATAATGCTCCAATCATTGATCAGTAATATTAAGAGCATGACTATCTCTGGTTCTGATCCAATCATTGATCTGCTGAATAATGTTGTTAGACACCTCATAACTGTTGAAAGCTTTATCATCAAAAGTTTTTGCACATCTAGCTTTCCATATTGATCATAAGATAAAGCCAACTTCCTCATCTAGTTTTCGCATGGGATGGGCTGTGAAGAGGCTGTTTTCTCTCTCGGTTTTAAGATTTTTAGTCTGTTAAGAATTTTTGAGGAGAGAACAATCGTTCTTAACAGACCGAGAAATGAAATGGTCCATGAGAGATATCTGAATTTCAAGATCTTCCTATCAATAATATAAATAAAGTTCCCAGCTTAGAATTATAAGTACAAATGAAGGTTTACATTAGTCAACTAAATATATAGAAGTCGTGAATTCATAATTTAACAAAGCTAATCACTCTGGCAATATCAAAAGAAGATTTGCATATCTTCTTGGCTCTCATCTAATAGGGGATGCACCGGAGCATGATAGTACGAATCAGAGAGCTTTAAAGTTTCATGTCCCCATCACAGCCTAAGGCTTAAAACTCATGGGTTGAACCTGTATAGTTATCGGCTCTAGATGCAACACATGGTTTCCATAATCTTTGTCTCGCCCAGGAGTATCCTGCACATCCCCTTGAAATTAGTCCAAAATAATGGAAAGCTTATTCGTGAACACCCATTCCGACTAGCATTCACATTCATAATTGAGTTGAATTGAATTGAATAGCAGTTTCTCTTGTAGATGGAAAATTCATTTCAAAAGTGGAATGACATGTAGATGTCCATAAATGCCACCAGACAAAGCAACAAGTGTCTTTCTCATTCGAAACAAAATGGAGAAATGATGCACGCAAAAATATGAGGATAGTTAGAGAACATATAATTTTAGAAATCAAAGGGGTATAGAGGACAGCAATAACCATGCAGATTTTGTGAAACAACACCAAGGTTCTAAGCAGTTGCATTATTGTTGCAACCATGATCCTAGACACCTTAGCGCCTCTCAACAACTTCTTTTTCAAGGCGCCTTCTGCCCATAAAATTGCAAATAAACAACTTCTCGGAGCATTTTTTTTGAAGGTAAAGGCGTTATTTTTTTTGGTAACAGTAGAAATATCATTACCACGGAGACCTAAGCTTGAAAGAAATATATTCTAAATCTTCAGCACTCACAAAAAGGGAGGAGACTGGGAGATGATTTTGACAGCTCAGTAACTATTGTCCAAGTAAGAGTGTCTACCGAAGAAGCAGGTACCCAATTTGAGGAAATCTTTCTTTTCTTTCGATTGACACCTCAAGACACTGGAGGGGTGACCACCTCACCTCACAGAACACTTTTAAAAAAAACATAATCAGCACAGAACACTTTTAAAAAACATAATCAGAAGAAATACAAGAGATGGTATTTGCAGAGAAACGATACATAGTATTTCTACTATTGAGAGGGGAAAAATCAGATGCAAGGAAAAGAAAAGAAACCATGAGAATTCATTCAAATAGTTGATAAACATAATCGACGGCCACCAATCCATCTAGAATGCATATGTTAGCCGTTCAAGGTCACCAACCAATGCATGGTAACCTTTGGACCAATGTCAAAACTGGTTTTGGCCACGCCTAAACCGCGCCAAGGCATGCCGACCATGCCACATGTGCCAATGGCATGCCTGCCACCTTGCCGCACCCAAACCATGCAGCCTTCCCTTTGCGAAGGCTTGCAGCAATCGACAACCACCTTTCCATATAAGATGCAGATCTTAACCATCCAAGGTTACCAGCTAACGCACAACAACCTTTGGCCCGATGCCAAGCCCTAAGTGTGGTCGCGCCCAAACAATGCCAAAACCCTAGCTTTTGGGCGCGCCCAAACTCTGCCATATGAAAGCCACGCCATGCTTTCATGTCACGGCTACCAAATGAAGAGTTGCAATAATCAACGGCTACTCTTCCTCGCAAGATGAAAAATCTCGACCGTCGAAGGTCACCACCAAGTCTCCCAAGATCAACTTGCCAAACAATAGTAACATGCTATATGATTCCACGAAAACACTCGAGACATCAACACATGTCACAAACTGGGGGATGGTCATTGGGTATTGGTTTGGTGGTTTACAGCGTGCGGCGTACACTACGCCCTTTACAAGACAGTGTCATAAGGATGAGGAGGTTAGTAAATACATAGAGTAATGGTGAAACGCTTTTTTTTATGGAACATCAATTCCAGGCGTTACCGGTTACCACCTTCTCCCATTTACTCATCTGTTTTCCATTTCTTACGAGACCATAGTACGTTTCAATTTGACTTGTATAAATAGGTCTTACATATTTCCACCGAACAACAAGTTCAAGTCAGGAGCATACAACACTCAGAAAACATTTGCTAGCTTTCCATATGTTAGCTTCCCACTTTCTGATACAAAGAGTAAAACAACTACTCTTCTAGAATAACCTACTCTGGTCTCAACACTCTCTTCGCTTCCCTCCCCAAAACCAACCCTTCTCCTTCACTTTTGTGACTGAAGCAAGTATGGAACAGCCATTTCTTGGTTTAGGCCGGATTTGTACAGATTGATCTCTCGAATCTATAGTACTCCCTTGCAGTATATTGGTTAGGGTTTAAACTCGTTTCTCACCCACACACCCGAAATTACCAAAATCATCAGAAATCATTTTCACCCTCAAACAGCCATGTGTCAAATACTGCAATCAATATATTAATTATTATTTCCAACCATAAAGAATAATATTCTTTCCCAGATCTTAATATATTCCATTACTCCACATCATAAAGAAATATTTTCTTCATTAAACAAAATATCTTCAAATATCTTTTATCATAATTGATATCTTGCACATGGTCTCCACATGCCGTGGCACACTTCTATAAACGCCATGGAGCATTTCCACATAGACCCAATTGCAAATAACCAACTCAATGATTCTTCATCTTTCCTTTTCGTCTTAACCCATCAAATGATATCATTTCTCCAGCATAATTCCGCATTTTAGTCCATAGAGCTTTATTTTCTAAAAACTGCAAAAATAAATGAAATCATCAAATATGCACAAAGAACTAAACAAATGTAAATTTGAGTAGTAAATATGTAAAAATTATGCACTTATCAATGGCAAGTTTCTTAGAATCGTATTTGGCTGGTAACGATCTGAGAATTTTCATCATAATGTCCTTTTTAGGAATAGTCTTACCCAATGCAAAAGATGGATTAACAATTTCAGATACTTTGTGACTAAACTCATCAAATGAATATTCATCAGCCATACAAAGGTTTTCCCAATCGAAATTTAAGTTTTGAAGACTAGCTTCTTTTTCAGAGGTATTCCCTTCTAATAAAGTTTCTAAGATATCCCAGGCTTCTTTAGACTTAGTGTGCATAGTCAGATGGTGCTGAAATTTGGGGTAATGGCATGGATGATAGCATTTAATACGTTAGAATTTTTCTTTGCAGCAAGAATCTCGGCAGCATCATATTTACCAATATCCTTTAGAACGGTATGCCTTCTCCTGAGGAGATTTGGGATGTGGTGAAAACAATGAAGCCAAATAAACCACCAGGGCCAGATGGGTTCCCAGTTTTTTTTTAAAAACATAACTAAGGCTGCACGAATAACCCGGTGTACCGGACTTGAACCGGCCAAAAAAACGGTACCGGACTGTACCGGTGTAGCCGGTACAGGGAACGGGACTGGGAATTAAGAACCGGTCAACACCAGGTACAGGGACCGGTTCTGCTAGAATTCCCGGGATGTACCGGACCAAATTACCTGTTTAGTTTTGACCCTTGGATTAATTGAATCATATTCGTTCACATTAGGTTTTTTTGTTATACTTCAGTCTTCAACTCACTAATCTCATTCTCCGTCACATACTCTCGATCTTTTCTCCTCCTTTTTCTTTTTCTTCACTTCTTTAGAGAACTAAATCACCAGTTTCACCACCATCACTCTATCAGATCAGTCAACACCACCACCACCAACACATTCTTCTCCACTGCTTTTTCTTTATCATCACTCTATCAGAGCAGTCAACACCACCACCACCACCACCTTCTTCTCCATTGTTTTTTTTCAGTTACTTTAGAAACTAATTGCATGTTTGATTTTGGGTTTTTTCGATTTGATGGAGAAATTGAATATGAAGATTTGGTGTTTTACAGCATTTGGAACCTTGGGTTGGAGTCGAATTTGTTATTATGAGATAAGAAGAGAAATACTAAACATGATAAGGGTTTGCTGTGAGGATCTCAGAGAAGAATTAAGTGAAGAAATTTAAGCTACTGTTGTTGAATCGAAGATTGGTTACGATGAATTTGGTTCTACAACAAGGAATTAAACTTGATAAATGGAATTCGAGATGATCTTGATGATTCTGAGAAGAAGGATTTGATGATGTTGCTGGCTTGTTGTTGATGAATGATTACATAAAAGATGATTTTGAGTTGTTATCTTATAGAGAAACAATGTATTGGAATTAATAATGGATTTACATTGATCTTGTATGTGTATGAATGGGTAAGAATATCAGCATAGCCAACAGTTGGGAGAAGAATTTGAATATATGGGGTTTGCAACAAACTGGTATTGATTCATGTTGCTTTGATTTGTAATACTGAACCTGACCCTAATGATATTCACGTCAATTAATTTCAATAGGGGAAAATTCTGTTTGTTTCTGTTGATTTTGGAAGTTGATTTTGATGTTGTAATCGTTGATTTTGGAAATTATTTTTGTTAATTGTGTTGTTGTTGTAATAGGTAAAAACCCGGTACCGGTCTTGTACCGGACCGGTACCGGAGATACAGATACAACACCAGGTACAAGTACAGGTACCGGTCCTCAAAATGAGGTACAGGTCAACACCAAGTACAGGAACCAGTTTCATAAGAAAATTGGGTCGTACCGGACCATGTGCAGCCCTAAACATAACTGGTGTCTAGTAGGAGATCAACTGATAGGCTTAATTCAAGAGTTTTGATTTAAAAAAAAAACTAAATCCGGATCTGAATAAAACCTTTCTTTTCTTAATTCCAAAAACAAAAGAACCAAAATCTCCCTCTACTTTAGACCAATTAGTCTATGCAATATCCCTTATAAAGTTATATCTAAACTATTAGCTAACAAAATGAAAATCTCACTTGACAAACTAATTTCGCCTTTTCAGACAGCTTTCTTGTCTAACAGACAAGTTTCTGATAACATCTTAGTGGCTCATGAGCTGATTTATGCTATTAATCATAAGAAATCAAGAATTGGGGGGGTTGGGTGTTAAGATAGACATGTAGAAAGCTTTCAACATGGTAAGTTGGGATTTTTTGTTAAAAGGAATGGAAAACCTGGGTTTCTGCAAAGATTGGTGCAAGCTAATCCAACAATGTATCTCAACTGCATCCATTACAGTTTTATTGAATGGAAATGACAGAGTTTTTTAAGCCATATAGAGGACTAAGATAGGGGGATCCACAGTCCCCCTATTTATTCCTGATTTGCATGAAATTTTTTTCAAGATACTAATAGCTAAACTAAAAACAAAAGAAATACAGCGCATAAAAATTAGTAGGAACAACACTCCAATCAATCATTTATTTTCGCAGATGATTGCATCATTTTTACAAAAAATTTTTGCAAATCTGCAAAAATTTGTTGAATGTCTTGCATGAGTTTAATTTAGCCTCAGGAAAAATGGTAAATTTTGAAAATCATGTATTTTTTTTGGGAAAAAAAACTCATCCAAAACTTACAAGAATGATGTCAAAATTTGTAAAAATAAAGAAAATTGACATAAAAAGCCAATATCTGGGAGCTCCCTTCTTCATTGACAAATCAAAACTAAAAACTTTTGATTTTATTTTCAGTAAGATGGAAGAAAGAATAAAAGGATGGAAGAGTAAAGTTCTTATCCAACCAAGTAAACCGATTCTTAACAAATAAGTTCTTTTTAGCTTGCCAATTTACCAGATGGGATGCTTTAAAATGGCAAGAAAATAACAGCTAAAATCAATTGCATCTAAAGAGACTTTTAGTGGAAAAAGAAAGTACATGCCAAGGGCCAATATATGAAGTCTTGGAAATATATGTGTAAATCTACAGCCATGGGGGGATTAGGTTTTAAAAATGCTGAAAAATGAACCAGACAATGATAGCTAGGCTTTCCTGAAGATTACTCACCCAACCAAATTCTTGGTGGGTTAAGCCGTTTAAGAAAAAATATTTTAAAAATAAATCAATGTTTTACATCAAGAAATCTGCTAATTCGTCTTGGATATGGAAATCTGATTCACAAATTTATTTGTTGGGAGGTTAGAGACGGTCAGCCCATTAATATTTGGACTGACCAATGGATCCCTAATCTCGAATTTACTCTTGATCACTTTGTTCTGAAAAGAGCAATGAGTTAAGACTTGTATCAGATCTGATTAATCCTGATACACATAAGTGGAACCAAAAACTAATCAATGAATCCTTTCCTCACATAATTGCACATTCTATTTTGAATATCAATCTGTTTTTAGATAGGGGTGAAAACTTAGAACAAGATAAACCTAGATGGAAATTAACTAGGAATGACAACTTCACAGTAAAATCCCTTTATGATAGACTATGTGGAATGCATGATATTAACAGAGATAAAGGGATTATTTTGGAAAAGATTCTGAAAAATATGAATGTCGCAAAGAATAAAATTGTTTATATGGAAATGTACGAACAATGTCCTACCAATGAATTAGATTCTTTCATGTTATATGCCTGATGTAGATGAAAATTGCATATTCTGTCATGATCATATTGAAACTTTAGAGCATCTTCTCTTTGAATGTGTGTATGCTAAATCAGTATGGAATCTCCCTCCTTTCTCAGGGGGAGTTAATAAAAACACTATGCATTTGTCATCTAAGGAACACTATAACCAATGGCAGGTAGGAGGAGACATTTCGACTGAGACAAGTGCAACTAAGTGCTGGTTCATATGGAAGGAAAGGTGCAACAGAGTATTTGAAGCAAAAGTTACATCCTCGCTACAACTTTCAATCATAAATCAAAGACACATGAACTATTGGAGCACTACTCAAGGAAATATGGACCAGCAAACAAGTTGTACTAACTCAGTAGCATAACAAAGTGTCCCCTGGAAGTTACCAGATTCTAAGTGCGACAAGATTAATTATGATGCCTCTTGGGTATCAGATGTTAATAATGCTAGTTATGGACTAATTATGAGGAATGATGCAGGTGATGGAAAGGCAGGAAAGTCTAGAATCATTGAAGCTTCAAGCCCTGAAAAAGCTGAAGCTCTAGCTCTTCTACAGGGTGCTAGAGGGCCAAAAATGAAGACATGTCTAGTTTCTGGTTGGAGGATGACCGTGAAAGATCGGTAAATTTCATCTGTGGAAAGGAGATTATGATGGAATGGAGGAATCAGAGAATTCTGGAGGCTATGAAGATATTGGAAGCATTTAATAACGTTCTGGGTTCCAAATTCATCCACAGAACTGACAATTCAGTGGATGACAGATTAGCCGTGGAAGCGAGTAATTTTCAAGTTTTAGTTTTTAGTTTTTGGAAAGAAGATATGCTTCCTTCTTTGATAACCTTATTAGTTTGAAAGAAGGTAGTAGTACCAATGTATCAGGCAGAATTGTAGGTTTGTTGTCAAATGATCACAACAGGGCATATCCTGTAGTGATAACTTGACAACATTACACCTACTTCTCTGCTCTTTCGCTTTTATTTCTGTGTACTTTGTTTCAGTTTTCTTTTGGTAATATATTTTCATCTGTACTATCAAAAAAACGAGTAAAAAAATTTATTTGGCAATCAGCTCTACCAGTGAAAAAAACAAAAATAAAATGAATTGACACTAGAAGAGAAATTAAATGGTTCAGATGAGATTGAGTTTCAAGATCTGCGCATCAATCATATAAATATAGGTTCCCAGTTTAGATTATACTAGATTAGACAAATATATATAGAGAGAGAACTTGTGAAATCATAATTTAACAAAGCTATACTATAAGCACTCTGGCAATATCAAAAGGAGATTTCCATATCTTCTTGGCTCTCATCTAATAGGGGATGCACCGGACCATGATAATGTCAAGTTCTTATTTAGTAAGTACTTCCCTAAAAGAACCAT
Source organism: Papaver somniferum (assembly GCF_003573695.1). Taxonomy (NCBI): domain Eukaryota; kingdom Viridiplantae; phylum Streptophyta; class Magnoliopsida; order Ranunculales; family Papaveraceae; genus Papaver; species Papaver somniferum. The sequence continues at coordinate 51,239,554 of NC_039367.1, forward strand.
CAGAGAGCTTGAGAGTTCCATGTCTCCATCACAGCCTACGCTTAAACTTGGGTTGAACCTGCAACGCATGGTTTCCATAATCTTTGTCTCGCCCAGGAGTATCCTGCACATTCCCTTGAAATTAGTCCAAAATATTGGAAAGCTTGTTCGTGCAGATGGAAAATTCATAATTGAATTGAATAGCAGCTTCTCTTGCAGATGGAAAATTCATTTTAGAAGTACAATGACATGTAGATGTCCATAAATGCCACCAGACAACGCAAGAAATGTCTATCCCACTCGAAACGAAATGGAGAAATAATGCACACAAAAATATGAGGATAGCTAGAAAACAAATAATTTTTAGAAATCAAAGGGGTATAGAGGACAGCAATAACCCTGCAGATTTTGTGAAACAGCACCAAGGTTCTAAGCAATTGCATTATTGTTGTAACCATGATTCTAGACACCGTAGCGCCTCTCAACAATTTTCTGTCAAGGCGCCTCCTGCCCATAAAATTGCAAATAACCAACTCCTAGGAGCATTTTTGTTGAAGGTAAAGGCATTATTTTTTTGGTAACTGTAGAAATACCATTACCACGGAGACCTAAGCTTGAAAGAAAAATATTCTAAATCTTCAACACACACAAAAAGGGAGATGATTGACAGCTCAGTAAGTAAGAGTGTCTATCGAAGAAGCAGGTACCCAATATGAGGAAAGCTTTCTTTTCTTACGATTGACACCTCAAGACACTGGAGGGGTGACCACCTCACCTCACTGAACACTTTTAAAAACATAATCAGAAGAAACACAAGAGATGGTATTTGCAGAGAAACGATTGAAAGGGGAAAAATCAGATGCAAGGAAAAAAAAAAAAGAAACCATGCGAAGTCATTCAGCCTAGGACAGGATTTAATAGTCCCAAAGTTGAGACCAAAAACGATCAAAGGATTGAATAACTATGAGTAGTGACTTCCTAATAAGCTAATTTTCAGTAGTGACTGCCATTTGAGAATCCCATGATCATCCTCCCAACTAGTGTGTTTCAACCTAAACATATCAGCCTCACATGTGTTTAGCGATATCAAATAGTTGATAAAGCAGAAAGGTATAAAAAAATGGTGAAGCTTCAACAAGAATTCTACTGGGTAGGATCTAACATTCAAACAAAACAAGGAGAAACAGGATAAAAGATGGTGCGGTATATATACCTCAAAAGGGTTCCACCCACGTAAGAAGTAGCTGTAAAGACAACCAAGAACTACACCACCTGCTACACTAGCAGATAATAGCTGAATCATTTCAATATCAACCTCTCTATTGATAGCTTTTGTCCTTTGTGCAAGTTTAATTTTATCAAGACCTACATCACCCTAGAGACAAACAAATAAAGATGATCCAAATCAAAATCAGAAATAAATAAACAAAATTGATTTTTAAAATAAAATGAAGGGAATAAAAAAAAACCTGTTTTTCTGTGGATTTCTCAGCAAAAGAAGAAAACGTCCTACTAAAACCCTCTTTTCTGGTGGAATTCTTAGCAGTAGTCAACATCCTAGCGAAACCCCTAAGTTTGTTTGCCATTTCTGCAAGACAAATTAGAAAAAAAAAATCAATTTTGTTTCTTTTAACCCTAAATTATTCATGAAACAGAGATGATGAGAGACGAAGAGAAAATTACCTGGCAGTCGATGGGAAAAACTATTAGATAGGAAGAAGAGGGAGATTTCTGAAACGATTTTGACGATTGAATTAAAAACCCTAAGAGAGAAGAACCAGCCTCTATTTTAGATCTAGTCTGAAACTAATCCCTTCCTTTATATATAAGCAGATAGGCACACATGGTATCGAATATGATACCATGCACTCCATCTAATCACGTTAAGTTACCTTTTTCTATATGACCGTCGGATCATGACATCAATCACACTACTTAATGATTGAACAAAATCCAGAGATGATGCCACATCTGATTTGCTGCACCATGCAATCAATTTAGCACCATTGTATATTGCTAGCTTGCTTACCTAGCATCTGGATTCTAAACCGTCAAACTATGTGTTTGGTCTTTCGATCTACTTCCAAAGTCAGGGAACTAAGTATGCACGCCCGTACACATACCTCCAAATCCAGCAGAAATCACGGAACTATAGGTATGTGTATCCGTTTGCGTACCATAAAGTCTTCGGTATGGATCAAGAGCTTGTTTTGCACACAACTTCTTCGTCTGAACTCGAAATGACCTCATTCTTTTTACATTCTTTTCCTCTTTCAATCCTCTTCAATATAGTGATGAGAAGTCTTTAATTTAAATGAGTTAATCTTGGTATTTGGCCCGTCTACGATGAATTGTCTTTTCAATGGTGCTTAATCGGTTCCCTGTTTTTGGAGATTCTCCCATCTCGCTAACTCTTCTAACATTTGAGTCGTGCCTTGTATAAAATTATTGTGCATTTGAGGTCATATTCTCAATCAAACTAGTTGCTTGCGAGATTGTCTTCTTAGTGAGTGAACCAACAGCTGCTGCATCAATCAAATTTCGTTGTTCTAGAAGTAATCCCTCATAGAAGTATGGAATGATGATTGTTGGGGATATGTTGTGACGGGGACAGCTTTCCAATAAATTTTTGTACCTATCTCAGTATTCATAAAGAGACTCCTCAGTAATTTGACGAATACTATTAATCTTTTTACGAACAGATGCTGCCTTTGAAGCAGGAAAATATTTCTTTAAAAGTAGCTTTTTCATCTCAGTCCACGTTGTAACATTCCCCGTAGAGAGGTAATACAACCTTTTTTCTGTTGACTCTATTAAGGAGAATGGGAAAGCTTGCATCAAAGTTGTATCACTGTCTTCGGTACTTTGCTAACACTTCTCATCTTTTGTTGAAATTTCCGAAGATGACGGTTCGGGTCATGATATTAACCACACCACTTAATGACTGTACAAAATCCAGAGATGATGCACACATGGTATCGAATATGATACCATACACTCCATTTAATCACGTTAAGTTACTTTTTTCTATATAACCGTCGGATCATGACATCAACCACACCACTTAATGATTGAACAAAATCCAGAGGTGATGGCTGTTGTAGTATTTTTCGTGCGGTGAATAAGAGTTCGTTACTCGGACTTGAAAAGATTTTTAAAACAAAAATATATACAAAATTGTCACAGGATCAAGAGATACTAGGACTCAGGATTCCACCATAATCATTCATATAATTAATATATTTATTTCCAAAACAATTATAGCTCACATAAAAATAGGGACTCTAATTCTTGCCAAGGTAGATTTTTAGAAGATTAACTGTAAATCGAAAGCATGGCATATCAAAAGTACTAAGACCAAGCATAAACCATCAAAAGAAATGACAATCAATTAAGAAAAATCATAAAACTATTTATAAAAAGTGCAAGAAGTCATAATAAATTATTATATGCGTGAAATATGGCTTCTTCCATCATCCCAGTGTTGGGGTTTAGCTAATCATAATAATCATATTCTCAAAATATATTTGATGCTCAAAGTATGATTAAAAGAGTTAAAAATTATAAAACATTGTTCTGAGACTCACATAAGGCGTCCAGAGAAGAACGACAAAAGATAACTGCAGCTAACTGCGACACTTCGCTGATGCTGTTGACGCTGCTGAGAATAAGTATGCCCTGGAGAGTCTGTTCTTCGTGTTCTTGAAGATTTTTAATGGCAGCAGCAGCAACAGGTGAACATTGATGTTTTTCCTTCTTCTTCACTCCTCTTGGCTCTGGCTCGACCCCAAACTCTTGATCACCTTTCTATGACGTAAACCCACTCTTATATAGCCCTCAAATCCCCCAAAAATCTCTACTAACAGCGACCATTCTTTTTATTCTTCTCCGCATGCAGTTGAGAGAAAATCTCTCCTGTGACTCTCTACGCGTGCTGTTAGCTATGAAATAGCAACTAAACTATTCTTAGGACTTGAACAGGACCAAATACATGTATATCCAGCGTGAAAGTCTCCAAAAAATTTCTCACAAAATATTTGAACGTGAACAACAACATACGTGTCCTGTTTGGAATTTGATTTCTTCTCCCGGTCATTCCAGCCACTTATGGCCCTTAAAATCACCCCTGTTAGCTTCCTATAAGTCCATAGAGTAAGCCCAAACATTTCCAGCCCTTTAATCGCACTATAGCTCCTTCAAAAATTCCGATCAAAAACTGCCAGTTAACAAACTCACTTTCCCGCCAAAACTTCATTTGAAATGTGAAGAGATGCCCCCTATCCATCTCCAGTGTCCCTTTAGCAGCTGCCTGGAAATGGGTCACCCCTTAGTAATTAGGTTACCCCTTATCCAAAATTGAGGGTCCGTATAGTGAGTTTTCTGGGACATTTTCCGCACTTTTTCGGGGTTCCTCCGAGGTATTTCTGAGGTGCTTCCGGTATTCTATCAACGGAGGTCCAAACGCCGCATTTTCAGCCAATTTCGCCGCAAAACCTTATTCTTCTAAAAACACCTACAAATAAATAAAATAACCAAATAAGTATAGAATCGAGCACTAACACTATATACAATTGAGATATATTAGACACATAAATGCGTCTATCAAATACCCCCAAACTTATTATTTGCTAGTCCCGAGCAAATCAAAACTACAAAATAAAATCCTAACTCATTGTCGCAGGCATCGTCGATTGCATTTAGCGTATGCAATAAGCCTTTAAACCCCTAGGTGGCCCTAGTGGCCGAGTTATAGTCTCGGGAGGGCTTACAAGAGATATACCCACAAAACCTGTACTCCAGACCTTAGCTATCTACGCAGAACCTTGGAAGGCACTAAAGAATCTCCTTGGTTGGCATTCTTATTGACTACAGGAAGAAGTACCCTGATGCGAAATTCCATTTGTTGTACACGAGTTTGCACTCAAGCATACTAAAATTCATATAAAGTGACAGAGCTCTACTCAGATAGTTGCACTATGGACATCATATTCAGAGTCAAAACTAATCACATGGATAGATCAAGAAGATTGATATAGAAAAACATATATGGTTTTGATGTTTACTAAGTGAACGGCGTTTCCCATATCTGTCTGAAGGCCTCCGCCAAAATGAACCTATCCTAATGGATTGAGATATTAGTCTGACTAATATCAACACACTGGCATATACAAGGGTACCAGTGGTCGATAACCTAACCCTAGGTCAACACAACTGGCATATACAAGGGTACCAGTGGTCGACTTTATTGAATTTATTCCTTTTGGTCAAATGGTCTGGTCTCAATATATTTTTTTTTCTTTTGTTGTTGTTGTTTTTTTTTTTTTTTAAATTTTTTTCAATTTTTTTTTCATGGTATCTCAATCACTCTAATTCACCCTAGCATTGGTAACAACTTGAATCGTGTGCCCCACCTAATCACTAAGAGAAACATAGTTTAAAATGAAAAAATAAAAATAGAAGTGAAAAGGACTCAACGAAATATGGTGAAACTATCATGTTATTTCTAACACCTGAGCTCTGTGCTTTTATGAATAGACTCTATAGATGTTTCCATCTAATCAGATTGGTTCCTCAACTCCTACAACCAACATGCTTCCATCCACTTAGATTAGTTAGTGCAATCCTCAATAGACATAAATTTCTAAGCTCTGGAGTTTATTTATTCATACTGCAACTAAAAAGTTTCTCCCATACCCCCAAACTTAAATCTTACATTGTCATCAATGTTTTAAAGATGAAAAAAGCATGAACAAGGAGAAACTGTTACCATTTGAAGCAAAAGAGATAAGGAAAGATATTACCGTGTCGCATGAATATTGGGTTACCTCCCAAGAAGTGCTAAGTTTAAAGTCTTCATCCAGACTAAGCAAGGATTAGTTAACTCGAACCGTATAACAGTAGCCGGAATAACTGTGGGTCTTTAAAACCAAAAAGAGCTGACAAAAGGAAACTGCAGTGAACCAAGAAAATGTACAAGACTAGCATGCCCTTAACTAGTTTCTGGATAACTATCGCTAATTGCGGTTGAGGTTCAGGTTCTATGAAGGGGTCTAAATAGACTATTTTCCTCGGATGCATTTCCTCATAGGTAGGATCCAAATTATTAGGTCCTAGAGTCTGGAAAAACTCAGATAAGAACCTGGAATCACAAAATAACCTAAATAATTTAGGATCCTCTAAGTCAATTAGGTATGACTTACATAGTTGACCACAGTCAGAGTAGTGGTCATTCTGAAGAAAATGTGTCGATTCTAATTTCCTAAAGTACTTAGGCTTAGTCTCAGAACGTAATAAGTGACACATTGGAAATCTATACGTTCCCACAATTGGAAGAAAACTATTTGGTGGGAAAACAAAGTCAATCTGGGTATCATAGCCTGGGCAAACCACATCAACCAGAGGATGGGTTTCTAACGACTGAACTTTTTTCAGGACGTCATTAGGTTCGGGAAACCTAGTATGAAGATAATCTTGTAAGATGGTTGAGGCATGGATATCAAGTCCTATGTGAGGGGACTTTCTGAGAGTTAAAGGTAAAGCACTAGGAAAGTGATAATCACCCCCAAACTTAGAGTTTTCAGTGTCTCTAGATAGACCTCTAATTATTTCTTGAATTTCCGTATCTTCAGAGTCCTTAAAATATTCAAGAGATTCTTCTAAGTTATTATCAGGTAGTGCATCTTTACTCATCTCTACGGGTCTATCTTCTTCTTCCAAGACTATTGTTTCTAAGTCGCTAGACTCTAAAACAACATTTTCAGAATAAACCCGTTCCTCTAAACCACTATCGGCTTCGTAATCAAAAGGAAATACTACATCATCTAAAACGGTGGTATTCCTAATCAAATCCTCGTCCTCTTGAATAGGTGAATAATCATAAAAATTATTTGGATTTGAAGTAGAAATAATATAATCACTATGAAGCTCAATTGGATTACTAGATTCCTGATCACTATGCCTACATATTTCAGATTCTTCATCACTACTATCCTCATCATCATAATAGTACGAAGATGATTGAACCTTATCTAAATAAGTAGTTTTACCAATTATAACCTCGATATCTTGATTATGTGAAAAACTATCTTCATTCTCAAGGGTATTATTGGATACACTATATTGGCAATTCAAGTTATTTCGAGCAATACTTTCCTTCGTCTCTAATTCAAGTCTACGTGTCGACTCAGCTATCCTCTCAAGGGTCTCTTCCAAAGAAAGTTCCCTTAGTGTAGGATCTAAGTTTTGAGTTAATCTATTGAGGATATCTTCTACAGATTCAGTTGTTGTTGCAGTTCTTTCGTCCATAACTACATTATTCACCTCATCTAATTTATACGTCGATTCAGCTAACTGACGTGATGACTCAACTAAATTCCTGAGAGTCTCTTCTAGAGAAGGAATAGGAACTGAAGGATCATAATAAGGACTACTTTTCAATAGTTTGATTGTATCCTCTAAAGACGAAGAACTAGTATTATAATCTTCTTGCTCGTATGACTGATGCGCGTGCGGATAGTAATTGGGCTCACCATGGTATGAACCATAACCTTGAAAAGGTTGGCGTCCCCGGTCACTATTCTCACTATGGTCATAATACTGATGATGTCCATATTCAAATTCAGGTCGATATTCATTGTATTGGCTTCTATCATACCAGTTCGACATTCTTAATTGCAAGGGAATTCTACACAATCACAAACAAGGCTGACTCGACCAAATCAAACCTATAAAATCTAGCAAACAAAAAGCATGATAGCTCCACTTAGATTGTTTTCTAGACCAGCTTCTATTCCTTCGAAAAGGAATTCGTTACAATTTGAGCACACCCCTCTGGAATCAATCCGAGCTAATGTAAGTTGAATCGAGGCGAGGGAAGCTCAGTGGAGCTTTGATACCCAAGGCCTCACCGCTATCACAAGGCGGCGTTGTCACGCATTCAACTCACAGAAACCATCATGAACTTTGAAGTGTGCTTAAAGAGCAACCAATATTTTTCGAACGAGTTTCCTATTAAGCTCGTTACCCTATTGGTCTCGTTCTATTCAAAATTTTAGGCTTAGGTTCGCGTTTGGTTTCGTTTTCCTAAGGCGGGCAAGAAGGAAACGGTGATGAAATCCGAGTCCTTATCTTGATTTGGCCAGGCCTTGCCCTTTACTAGGAAATTAAAAACAGTCCAAATTCGTCCTCAACCAATGGATCACCTTAAGGAATACAGTAACTCGCTTACAGGAGATTCGCGAGTGTTTCGATGGACTTACCTCCCGTACCAGACGGGGGATGAACCGTTGAAGTCGACTCGGGACACGACTCCTATGTCATGTACTAACCCGAGGGGCCGAGACGATATCGTAATCGTCGTCCTTCCCTGCAAACAGTTTGTATTTAAGGATACCCTTCCGTAGGGTTTAAAATTAAAATAAAGTGTCCAAAGTCCAGAGTAAAGTCCAAATAAAAAGTCCAAAATTACAAAAATTATGAAAAATAAAGCCTATTTACAAATTCTAAAAATAAATAAATAAAAGCTATATACAAAAAAAGAAAATAATAATAAAAATTAAATCCTAAAAAAAATTATGTCTTTTTCTTCTTCTCTTTTAGCTTTTAGCTTTAAGCTTTTTGTTCCCAAGTCCTTAGTATTCCACTTCGAACCTGTAAATCAAAGACACAAAAAGAAACGTAAAAAGGAACAAATAATAGTAAAAAAAATAAAATAAATAAACCTAAAAACAAATCTATAAACAAGTCCGCGTCGGCGGCGCCATTTTGTTGTAGTATTTTTCGTGCGGTGAATAAGAGTTCGTTACTCGGACTTGAAATTTTTTTTAAAACAAAAATATATACAAAATTGTCACAGGATCAAGAGATACTAGGACTCAGGATTCCACCATAATCATTCATATAATTAATATATTTATTTCCAAAACAATTATAGCTCACATAAAAATAGGGACTCTAATTCTTGCCAAGGTAGATTTTTAGAAGATTAACTGTAAATCGAAAGCATGGCATATCAAAAGTACTAAGACCAAGCATAAACCATCAAAATAAATGACAATCAATTAAGAAAAATCATAAAACTATTTATAAAAAGTGCAAGAAGTCATAATAAATTATTATATGCGTGAAATATGGCTTCTTCCATCATCCCAGTGTTGGGGTTTAGCTAATCATAATAATCATATTCTCAAAATATATTTGATGCTCAAAGTATGATTAAAAGAGTTAAAAATTATAAAAAATTGTTCTGAGACTCACATAAGGCGTCCAGAGAAGAACGACAAAAGATAACTGCAGCTAACTGCGACACTTCGCTGATGCTGTTGACGCTGCTGAGAATAAGTATGCCCTGGAGAGTCTGTTCTTCGTGTTCTTGAAGCTTTTTAATGGCAGCAGCAGCAGCAGGTGAACATTGCTGTTTTTCCTTCTTCTTCACTCCTCCTGGCTCTGGCTCGACCCCAAACTCTTGATCACCTTTCTATGACGAAAACCCACTCTTATATAGCCCTCAAATCCCCCAAAAATCTCTACTAACAGCGACCATTCTTTTTATTCTTCTCCGCATGCAGTTGAGAGAAAATCTCTCCTGTGACTCTCTACGCGTTTTGTTAGCTATGAAATAGCAACCAAACTATTCTTAGGACTTGAACAGGACCAAATACATGTATATCCAGCGTGAAAGTCTCCCAAAAATTTCTCACAAAATATTTGAACGTGAACCTCAACATACGTGTCCTGTTTGGACTTTGATTTCTTCTCGCGGTCATTCCAGCCACTTATGGCCCTTAAAATCACCCCTGTTAGCTTCCTATAAGTCCATAGAGTAAGCCCAAACATTTCCAGCCCTTTAATCGCACTATAGCTCCTTCAAAAATTCCGATCAAAAACTGCCAGTTAACAAACTCACTTTCCCGCCAAAACTTCATTTGAAATGTGAAGAGATGCCCCCTATCCATCTCCGGTGTCCCTTTAGCAGCTGCCTGGAAATGGGCCACCCCTTAGTAATTAGGTTACCCCTTATCCAAAATTGAGGGTCCGTATAGTGAGTTTTCTGAGACATTTTCCGCACTTTTTCGGGGTTCCTCCGAGGTATTTCTGAGGTGCTTCCGGTATTCTATCAACGGAGGTCCAAACGCCGCATTTTCAGCCAATTTCGCCGCAAAACCTTATTCTTCTAAAAACACCTACAAATAAATAAAATAACCAAATAAGTATAGAATCGAGCACTAACACTATATACAATTGAGATATATTAGACACATAAATGCGTCTATCAATGGCACATCTGATTCCTGCACCACGCAATCAACTTAGCACCATTGTATATTACTAGCTTGCTTACCTAGCATCTGGATTCTAGATCGTCCAACTATGTGTTTGGTCTTTCAATCTACTTTCGGTCAGGCACGAACCCAGAGATCTTCCAAGGATATGGCTAGAAAATCACTCGTTGCCAGACCGGATAAAGGACGTGACAAGTTCTTTTTGAAACGAATCGCATAATTAATTAAGATCTATAAAATACTAGAAAAAATAAAAAATTAAAGTCAGTAAAATTAATAATAAAAGAGCAATGCTCAAGAATATTACTTATTTTAGGCCAAGGCATAGAAACATGTGAACTCGTTCAAGATGTATCAATCATGTTCCTTCCCAACTCGGCCAAACCCCACGAGTTGTGTGCTTCCGTTTTGGATCAAAATACCCTCCTAGTTTAGTTAGTGTTAGAGAATATGAGATTTTAGTTTTTGTTTTCTAGTGAAATAATATTTTTTTGTTTACAACTTTAGTTTAGTTTGTTATTTTTTGTAAGCCAACCTAAGGTTATATCTCTTGCAAAACAAGTTATATAATCAACATATATATATATATATATATAAACAAAACTTTACCTATGGTTTTATCACTTTGAGAAACCTATCAAAACTCAAAACCTGTCTTGGTATCAGAAAAGTCGATTCAAACTAGTTGTGCATTTGAGGTCATATTCTCAATCAAACTAGTTGCTTGCGAGATTGTCTTCTTAGTGAGTGAACATCCAGCAGTTGCATCAATAAATTACGTTGCTCTAGAAGTAATCCCTCATAGAAGTATTGAATGATGATTGTTGGGATATGTTGTGACAGGGACATCTTTCCACTAATTTTTTGTACCTATCTCAGTATTCATAAAGAGACTCCCCGGTAATCTGAAGAATACTACTAATCTTTTTAAGAACAGATGATGCCTTTGAAGCAGGAAAATATCTGTCTAAAAATAGATTTTTCATCTCAGTCCACGTTGTAATGCTCCGCGTAGGGAGGTAATACAACCTTTTTCTGCTGACTTTATTAAAGAGAATGGGAAAGCTTGCAGCAAAGTTGTATCACTGTTTTCGGTACTTTGCTAAGACTTGTCACCTTTTGTTGAAATTTTTGAAGATGACGATTCTGGTCATGACATTAACCACACCACTTAATGATTGAAAAAAATCCAGAGATGATGCACACATGGTGTCGAATATGATACCATGCACTCCATTTAAACACGTTAAGTTACTTTTTTCTGTATAACCGTCGGATGATGACATCAACCACACCACTTAATGATTGAATAAAATCCAGAGATGATGCCACATCTGATTTGCTGCACCATGCAATCAACTTAGCAATGTTGTATATTTCTAGATTGCTTACCTAGCATCTGGATTCTAGACCGTCCAACTATGTGTTTGGTCTTTCGATCTACTTCCGACTAGGGACGAACCCAAATTCAGGGAACTAAGTTTGCGCACCCGTACGCATACCACCAAATCCAGCAGAAATTCACAAAATTATAGGTATGCGAACCCGTTTGCGTACCATAAAGTCTCTGGTATTGATCAAGAGCTTGTTTTGCACAAAACTTCTTCGTCCGAACTCGAAATGACCTCATTATTTTTGCATTATTTTCCTCTTTCAATCCTTTTCAAGATGGTGATGAGAAATCCTTAATTTGAATGAGTTAAGCTTGGTCTTTGGCCCGTCTCTTGATTTTTAGCATCTTTGCTCCTTTCCGTCACACTTCTTCAACTTCTCTTGGACTTTGACACTTGGATACTTGGAATACTTATCTTCTTAGCTCTTTTTAGCACTTTGTAGCTCCTTTTTGGATGATTCACCTAATAGAGGCAAGTAAGAGAAAACAAGAGTAATAATACGAAAATATGCAAGAATAATACCTAAAACAAGTATGGAATGGACACTAAAATCATATGAATTATGCACTTATCAGTAACCACTCTAAAAAATCTTGCTAAAGATAAGATGAATTGTTGACAAAGGCTCTTATATTTAATATAATAAACCCCTTTGTCTGGTCAAATCAATCTATCCAATAACTAATGAAATATTCAAATTTAGATTCACACTCAATCGATACAGATGTCAAAGAGAAACTATAGAGAATTCCGATCTCACGCAACTAATCAATCAGATCTATCAAATATAAACTGATTCTGGTTGGATCCCAATCGATCAAGGTTTTTGCACTAAATCCACAAGATACAAAAACTAATAAGAAGTCTTTTTCGTTTTCAAATATTATATTGCCTTCAAATACCTGCACAACACCACTTGAATCTTCTTGTGATTAATCATACACAAAACGGACTCTGTTAGAAATAGATTATTACAAGATGTCTTTGGATCTAACAACAGTTGTAAAGATCTCGTCGATACTTTGATCTTGTCTGAGTGAATCTTGTCTTTAGATCTAACAACAGTTCTAAAGATCACTCTTTATAAGTGTAAGATAGTTGTCTATGGGGCTTTTATATACTCAACCAATGATTACCTTGCTACAATATCCATGGCAGTATCAGGATCCCACCAAATCACATTAGAGAAACATATAACTACAAAAATAAAAATAAAAGTGATCCGGTAATGATTAATTGCGAGGATGAATCTTTCAAATGACTACCATGCTATTGCATCTGAGTTTCACATTCAATTATTAACATATATATAAGGATTGTAGAATGATGAAGTGGAACTCAATTGATAGTCGTAAGAACTGTTTCAACCTAAAGAGGTTTAGAGTGTCATCCTAAATAGCTCATATTAACTCCAAAAGATGAAATCTCAAGAATGCAAGAAATCAAATAGTATTATTTTTTTATATGCGTATATCCATAAAGTATGATACGAAATTCTCCCCCACACTTACACTCAACATTATCCTCAATGTTCAAAACCGAAAATTCTGATTTCTGACATAACATCCCAGAAAAACTCAAAAATTGTACCAATGGGTAGGTAACTAGGAAAAACATCCTAAACGAAAGTTGTTCGCCTACACCTTTAATATAACTTGTCAATAGGGCACAATATTTATATAAACGGTCTGACTTTTATGGCCTCCAGATTGACAGACATGCAATCTGAAAAAGTTCTGGAAAAATACCGAAACTCAAATGTCCAGGCTTATTGCTCCAACTTTACAGACTCCGAATTCAAATTTTATTTTTGGAAAAGAAATGTGAGTCTATCATGTTTAAAATTTTGGGTCACCCACTTAAATCGTACTCCGTATGAAGTCTCGAGAGATGTTTTCGTGACAAGTACTCAGTCATAATTTTCTGACGAGAATTCGTCAAAACTTTTATTACAGATTTAGGAATTTGTAAAATCTAAGATGGTAATGCAAGATATGATATGCAAAACTAAGAAAATTAAAACAAAAGGGATAGAGATACAAAACTAATGGGTTTCCTCCCATGTAACGCTTAGTTTAACGTCCCCTGCCCGACTTGGCATTCCTTCAACTAATCCTCCATAGGGAGATAATTTGCACATCCATATCCACACAAGCAATGCTTTCATAATATATCTTCAACCTATGTCCATTCACCTTTAAATTTGTTCCATCTCTAAGACTAGAAAATTTCAGCGCCATGAGAATAAACATTAGTAATAACATACGGTCCAATCCATCTAGACCTTAGTTTACCAGGAAATAGTTTAAGACGAGATTAAAATAAAATAACTTTTTGCCCTCACAATAAAATTATTTCTAGAAATCATCTTTTCGTGGAAGAGTTTTGTCTTCTCATTGTATATACGAAAACTCTTGTAAGCATCATTACGTATCTCCTCTAGCTCGTTAAGATCCATGTTGCACATCTTTATCCCCCAATATGCCTTATGTACAAGTTCGACCGGAAGATGACAAGCTTTGACATGGACCAACAAATATGGAGACATATTAATCGGTGTTTTGTACGTCGTTTTATATGCCCATAATGCATCATTAAGCCTCTAAATCCAATATTTCCTTGTAGTACTAACGGTTTTCTCAATAATGGATTTAATCTCACAATTTGAGATTTCGGCTTGCACACTAGTTTGTGGGTGATACGGTGTACCAACCTTGTGTGTTATGTTGTACTTCTCGAGTAGAGCATGGAAGGATTTCTGATAATATAAGCCTCCATCACTAATAACCACTCTTGGTGTACCATGTCTGGAAAAAATATATTCCTTCACAAACTCACAAACAACTTGAGAATCATTAGTAGGGGTGGCTTTAGCTTCCACCCATTTCGAGACATAATCCACGGCAAGAAGTATATAAAATTTTTCGTTAAAATTGACAAAAGGAACCATAAAATAAATTTCCCACACATAAAATACTTCAACAACAAGAATTGGTGTGAGTGGCGTTTGATTTCGAACACCTAGATTTCCCGTTCTTTGAAATTTATCACAGGATTTGCAAAAAAATGTATGCATCCTCAAATAGGGTAGGCCAATAAAATCCACTTTAAAGTACTTTGAAAGCGGTAGTTTAGAACCAAAGTGACCAGCAGATGCATAAGTATGACAAAAAGTAAGAGTATATTGAAATTCTGAATTATGTATGCACTTGCAGATGATTTAATTAGAAACGTATTTCCACAAGTAGGGCTCATCACACACATACCGCCTGGCTATTTTCTTAATCTTAAGCTTTTGCAAATTAGACATTGTACTAGGTACTTGTCTTGTAACCAAGTAGTTCACTATATCCGCGTACCAAGGTGTTGAATCTTCAATTTGAGAAAAGTTGTTCGTCTGGAAAACGATCTTGTAAATGAAGTTCCTCTTCGGAGACAACAAGTTTGCTGAGGTGATCAGCAACAGTATTTTCAACACCTCTTTTATCCTTGATTTCATAATCAAATAATTGCAGTAGTAGTATCCACCGTATGAGTCTTGGCTTAGCTTCTTTCTTCTTTAGTAGGTACCTAAGTGTTGCAGGATCATAATACACAACCACTTTTAAACCCACCAAGTATGATCTAAATTTTTCTAGTGCAAACATTATAGCCAGAAATTCTTTCTCGGTGGTAGAATAATTGACTTGTGCATTGTTTAGGGTCCTATATGCATAATAAATCACATGAGACAACTTATAAAATCTTTGACCCAAAACAGATCCAAGTGCACAGTCACTTTGCATCACACATTAATTCAAATGGAAAACTCCAATCCAGTGATTTAATAATTGGTGCAGTTGTTAACAATTCGTTAAATTTATCAAAGGAATCCTTTCAATCCTTGTTGAAGTCGAAAATAATGCACATCGGCATTGAGATTTTGGAGAAATCCTTGATAAACCGCCTGTAAAAACCTGCATGACCAAGAAAAGAACGAATCTCCCTCACCGAAGTGGGATATTGTGATTTTCTTATTAAGTCTATCTTTGCTTTGTCAACTTCAAACCCTCGAGAGGATACAATATGACCAACCATTATGCCATGGTTTAAAGTGGCATTTCTCCCAATTTAGAATAAGATTAGTGTTTATACATCTTTTAAGCACAAGTTCAAGATTTTGTAAAAAAATATCAAATGAATTGCCATAAACACTAAAATCATCCATAAATACATCAATGATGTGTTCCACGTAGTCAGAAAATATACTAACCATACACCTATGCAAACTGGCAGGCGCATTGCAAAGACCAAACGACATCCGTCTATAGGAGAATGTATGAAAAGGACAAGTAAAGGTAGTCTTCTCTTGATATTCTAGTGCAATAACAATCTGATTGTATCTCGAATAATCGTCCAAAAACAATAATGTGAATGTCCCGCTAACCTCTCTAACATCTGATCAATGAAAGGCAAAGGAAAGTGATCCTTTCGGGTTGCGGCATTAAGCTTTCTGTAGTCTATTCTCACTCTCCATATTGTTTGAACTCTTGTAGGAACGAGTTCATCATCTTGATTTCTAACAACGGTGACACCTGATTTCTTAGGAACCACTTGAACCGGGCTAACCCATTTGCTTTCAGAAATTGGGTAAATCACCCCCACACTTAGTAATTTTAGGATCTCTTTCTTCACGACCTCCATCATTGTGGTGTTAAGTCTACGTTGAGCATAACTTACAGGCTTAAAATCCTCTTACATTAGGATTATATGCATGCACATGGATGGACTAATTCCTTTGATATCAGCAATTGTCCAACTAATAGCCGTTTTGTGCTCTTTCAGAACCCTAAGTAGACGTTCTTCTTGTATTGGGTTGAGGTTCTTTTTAATAATCACTGGAAGTTCTTCTTTATCACCCAAGTACGCGTACTTTAGGTGGTCTATAATTGGCTTAAATTCTAGTTTCGGTGCCTGCACAATAGAAGGTAACGGAACCTCATTAGTTATGGGTAAATAAATATAAGAAATATTACCTGGTTTAGCTTCTTGTAGTGATGTTAAAGCACCACACATCTCCACCAATTCTTTGTTTAACTCAACATCCATGTATGGTTGTCCATGAACGTCCAAAGTAATTTTGTTACGTAATACAACTCCAAGTTCATCTTCATTGTTCAGTTCAAACATTTGTTGTGTTAACGAACCAATAACATCAATAGAGAAAGCTGAGTGAACATCACTAGGATAACACATAGTTTCAAAGATATTGAACAATATGATCTCCTTATCAAATCCCATAGTGAGTGAACCACTATCAACATCAATCTTCGTCTTTTCATTTTGCATGAACGGTCTCCCAAGAAGTAACGAAGTAGATGAACAATTATCTCCATTGTGCATATCCACAATGTAGAAATCAACTGGAAAGATTAACCGATTCACTCGAACTAACACGTCCTCCACTGCTCCCTTAGGATATATATTGGATTTTTTATCCAATTGAATATTGATCTTTGTCTCTTTTAAAGGTCCAAGATTCAAAGAAGCATATACATCGGCTGACATAACACTTATGGAAACTGCAAAATCAAGCAAAGCACACTCGAATCATCGGTTACCAATGGTAACTGGTACTGTGAAACCGCCAAGATCTTCATACTTTGTAGGCATCTTCTTAAGTAACATAGTTGTAGCACTTTCTCCCACTTGAGTGATCTCATTAGCAATCAACCTATCTTTCCTTATACACAGATCCTTCAAACCTTAGCATACCTCGGAACGGTTTTATGGCCTCAATAAATTGAATGTTGATGTGTATATTGCTGAAAATATCCATGATCTCCTTATCTTGAGCTTCCTTTTTCGACTTGGCAAAACGACTAGGAAAAGAAGGTGGTATAGTAAAATTGGGAATTGTGTCCTTAGGTTGGCCTATTAGGATTGGATTTTCCTTAGGTACGACTTCTAACTCTACTCCTTCTCAACGTCACCACTGGGTACACGTACTTCCCCCGTATCCATATTTGAATCTACTATTTTTTTTCCACTTCTTAAGGTTATTGCCTTGACGTGCTCTTTTGGATTCACAAAAGGTTGTGATGAGAGCGTTGTTGACACATAAGCCTTCATAAGATTCATATTAGTTGCCAATTTCCCCTCTTAAGTCTGCAAATTTCTAATAGCGTTATCAGTTTTTAACTGATTTTTGTTCGGCTTTCTGTATGAATTGATCAGTTTTCTGTTGACTTTGTTGAAACATATATGAAAGACCTTGCATCATGGTAATCATCTTCTCAGAGGCGTCCTCTTTTGGAGAATGTGGTTGCGGTTTTGGTTGGAATTGTTGTTGAAAACCACCTTGTCTCGCATATGGATTAGGAGCAGTAGCTTGCTTGTTAGCATAACTGGAATTAGGATGATCTTTCCAACCAGGATTATAAGTATTAGAATGTGGATCATACCTTGGCATTTGATTAGGGAATAAAACATTAACCTCGTCCTCTTCTTCGTATGGTGGAGCTACTTCCGAACCTATACGATGGATTTCCTTTTCAATGGTACTTAACCAGTTGTCTGTATTTGGAGATTCTCCCATCTCGCTAACTCTTCTAAAAATTTGAGTCGTGCCTTGTATAAAATTGTTGTGAATTTGAGGTCATACTCTCAATCAAACTAGTTGCTTGCGAGATTGTCTTCTCAGTGAGTGAACCACCATCAGTTGCATTAATAAAATTTCGTTGCTCTAGAAGTAAATGATAAAATTTAATGCTCATGTTTAAAGTATTTGACATCTTTTCATAGAAAACTCTAATTCTGAAACTACACAAGTTCATGAAGAAAATATGTAATTCATGAAAAATCGAATTTGCATCTTGGAATCGGTTCTACCAAACTTACAAGAAAGTTTAGCATTGGTTTTACCAATAATCCAAGACTACTATGTGATCGTTCATACTGGTTAGTTGTGATCGGTTCTACCAAGTCACATACACGGGTTCATATCAGTTATACCAATCACATGGATCGTTTCTACCTAACCATGGTACCTACTTGTGATTGGTCATACTTGTCACTAAGATCGGCCATACCAATAACAAGGATCAGATACACAACCTCTTATGATCGGTCACACAAATTACCAGAATCAAGCACACCAATTACAAGAAACGATCATACCATCTCATGGTGATTACTTAGGATCAATTACACCAATTACCAAAGCCAGACATACCAAATCATAATTTTAGGTATTATGATCGGTTATACCAAGATAAATAACCTGAGTTAAGATCTGTTTTACCAACTTACACATACTGAACATCCAAAGAAAATGCAATGAATAGTCAGACCAATATACCTATTGATTTCCCTTTCAATTCATGAAACAAGTTCACAAACTTACTTCCTTTAAAAAAATGTAAAACATTGTTTCCTAGAATGAAATCTTCACCGTAAACCTATACACATAATTATAAAACTATATACAAGATTATGTTGATGTCATATCTACGAAGTTCAAAAGATAAGTGTTATACTTCGTAATATAATTTATCATAAAACTATACACAAGATTATGTTGATGTCATATCTACGAAATTCAAAATATAAGTGTTATACTTCATAATTAATTTCTTAATATTATGATCATACTATTATGATCATGTCTATCCATTATAGTATTATTTATATACAATCTTAGCACGTTATGTTTTCAATATAGCACGACTTGAAAGATACGTTAGAAACTGAAACAAGTTCAAGTCAATATTACTAACCTCAAGTGGAAGGATTATATTGTCATTATATTCGTTACTTCTTCTCATTCTTCAAGTCTTCGGAGTAATACTTCTATGTATCAACATTCCTAGACTTTCTAGTCTAACCTAAAGGAAGTCGACTCTAGTATTTAATCAAGCGACTCTAGATGATTTTTGATACTAAAATATGACAACCAAACTTGACATACCAACCTTGGTGAGTTCAACCGAGCTATGTGATGCAATTTTTACAGTGGTAAGAAATGGGTTTGATTCTCGGACTTGGGAAGATATTGATTTTAGACTTAATAAAAGAAAATATTAAAACTAGCAAAAATATGCAAAAGAAGGTAACAAGATTAAGAGTTACTAGGACTCAGGATTCCACCAAACTCATGTTCTTATGGTTCAATTATTAATTCTTTGACAATTATAGCTCCAAAATTAATAACTATTAACTCTAAATCTTTGCCAAGGTAGATTTTATAAAATATTAATTGTAAATGGTAAGCATGGGTTATCAAAACAATAAATCTAAGCATAATTCATCAAACTAAATGACAACCAATTAGTTTAAAAACACAATTCAATTTATATTAATGCAAAATTCATAAAAAGAATTTAATAAAATTACCACATTAATGAACATTGGCTTCCTCCGTCCTCCCAGTAATGAGATTTAGCTCCTCATGCTGTAAATGAACGTTATAGAAAAAATAGGTAGCATCATATTTATTGATCCAATGTGAAAAGGATACAAAATTTATTGATTCCCACTCACTAATATTGCTCGATTACAAGAAATATGAAACAATACTCTCACTATTTTTCTCAATCTCTCCAGAAAATCCTCCCCCAAGATGATTCCATATGACTCATTTTATAGTGGGGATTCCCAAATCCTTCCATAATTTTCTACATGAAATGATGTATCTTCATGTTTGTTTTTGGGCCTAGCCCACTTCATTTACTTCTTTTTGCGGGTAGAATTCCACATTTTGGTCCATCGAGCTTTATTTCCCAAAAATACCTACAAATACACAAAATAACAAAATAAGCACAAAATCGAGTACTAACATTACAGGGAATTGAGAACAAAATAGACACATAAATGCATCTATCAAATACCCCCAAACTTATTATTTGCTAGTCCCGAACAAACAAAATAAAATCCTAACTCACTTTCGCAGGCATCGTGGTTTCACTTAGCGTGTGTAACAATCCTTTAAACCCCTAGGTGGTCCTAGTGGACGAGTAATAGTCTCGGAAGGGTTTATATGAGGTGTACCCACAAAACCTTTACTCCAGACCCTAGGCACATGTATATAATTTAGGAACGACGCTAAATAATCTCTTTGGATGTCATACACTCATTGACTACAGGAGAAAGTACCCTGATGCGAATCATATTCATATATATAAGTGACATAGTTCTACTCAGATAATCGCAGTATGAACATCAATAATTGGAATCACACAAATGAGTAGATTAAGAAGATGGACTCAGAGATAGATAATTTAAAACAATGTTAACTGAGGTGAACGGTGTTTCATATATCTGTCTGAAGGCCTCCACCAAGATGAACCCATGAATCTTAATGGATTGAGATATTGGTCTGGACAAATATCAACATAGCTTGGCATATACAAGGGAACCAAAGGTCGATAATCTTAATTCTAGATCAACTCAACTGGCATATACAAGGGAACCAACGGTCGATTTTATTGCACAATAATAAACTTTTCATTTTACATTTTTTTAACTGCAAGATTTGATCTTTTGGATCCAAGCGCATGCTTTTTGTCAGCAGATTAAATGATAGTTCCCATGGATCCTGCATTCCGCGCTTGTTTATGCCACGGAGTCGGGGAAAACACACACATATTACTATATAAGTGTTAATACCTTTATTATTATTATTATTATTAATGGGAGAACGATGATTACATGAAACTAGTTGGAAGCCTAACAAGCTAGGCTCCAACGACATACTACTACATTAATTGAACAGGTTGTTGTGCTAGCCTACCAGCGGGCCTCATGGGTAACCTTGCCAAGGGGAGCCAAAACGGCGGACTGGGGGGCGAGATTGTGGCACAAGGGGGGAAATCTAACAACACCTTCCATGTTAATTCCTGCAATGTTACGCCATCGAAGACTCGAACCTGGGACCTCCTGGAACGCATCACCTTTGGAGAACGGGGTTGACCAGCTGAGCTAGGGACCGTTATTATTATTATTATTATTACATGAAACTAGTTGGAAGCCTAACAAGCTAAGCTCCAACGACATACTACTACATTAATTGAACAGGTTGATGCGCTAACCTACCAGCGAGCCTCATGGGTAACCTAGCCAAGGTAGCCGAAACGGTGGGAGGGGGCTGAGATTGTGTCACAAGGGGGGAAATCTAACACTACCTTCCATGTTAATTCCTGCAACATTACGTCATTAGGGACTCGAACCTGGGACCTCCTGGAGCGCATTAAACTTTGGGGAACGGGGATGACCAGCTGATCTATGGCGCGTTATTATTATTATTATTACTTTTTATTTTATTTTATTTTATTATGAAAGGATGCCACATGGAATTTTATTATTATTATTATTACTAAAGGCTTTTATTATTAAAGAAAAACAAAGTGAAATTACATGGAGTTGGTTGGTAACCTAGCAACAATTTGGGCACCAACCCCTTTCTGAATAGTAATACCTATTCTATGGAACAAAGACCCTCCTACTTTACAATTAGCGTCTTGACTAGCAAGATAATTTTTCAGTCTTCTCAACAATACACAAGCATCTTCACTTAACTCTCCAAAAGTTGAAAAATCTAGAACACCGAACTCATACCCATGTCCTAAACATTTATCCAAATACTTACTACTTTTGCGAGTGACTGCAGCGGAAACAACTTGGCTTGGTGTGAAAAAAGTGGTTTGAGCACTAGTGAAGGGAGAAGCACCGGTAACATCAAACAAACATCTCGACCGTTATCCCAGTTGTAAACAAGCAAATATGCGGGCCTGGAGGCATGCGTTGTATTATTATTTTTTTTATTTTTTTATTTTTTTTATGAAAAGGCACCCTGAGGGCATATTACTAAATCATGTCAACATCGAAATCAATATTACAAGAAATGAGGGCATAATACCTATGTTGTTATTATTATTATTATTATTATATAAACAACGCCGCCTAGGATTTTATTAAATAACAAAAGTATTTACACATGGTTAGCTGGGAGACGGGAAAAAAGTTGCGCCCCAACACTTTTTTGGATAGCTAAGCCTATCCTTTGAAAAAGGGAGCTGCCTATTTTACAATTAACATTATAGTTAGCAAGGCAGTTTCTTAATCTATTCAGAAAAACAACACAGTCTTCACCTAATTCTCCTAGGGCCGAGAAGGCTAAGACGCCAAAAGAGTAACCTTGGGATGTGCAGATGTCCAAGTATTTCGTTCGCTTGCGATGAATGGTTGTAGATATAGCTCTTCCCGAAGTGAAGCTTCGGAGGATATCACCAGAAAAGGGTGAAACACCGGTGACGTCAAAACACGTATCTCGACCGGAATCCCATGTATACACCATAATGTCTGCAGGTTTAAGTTCTCGTGCACCTGCAATAAGACCTAAAGAAGCTTCCTTTCGAGCAACAATTGTTTCTTTACTGCATATATCAAATATTATATCCCGCACTAAGTCGTGTCGGAATTTGAGGCCCATCTCGTTAGCGCAGTTAATGGCATGGTCCCCGAATTTGTCTATAATGCCTCCATAACATTGACAGCTATAGTCATCAGGAAAGAGAGGCACACCCAAACGATACTGTAAAACTGCTATGAAGGATCGCGGACCAATGGTTTGGTTTAATCCAGGGATTGGGACTGCCTGCAAGAAATCCAAAGCATGTTCCCTTTTGTTACACTGCCAAAGAACGGCATCTCGGGTTGTTAGAGAAAACTTAGACGGTATTTCCCTCTTGATAACATCAGAGTAACGGGCTGCCAAGGCTTCATAGGCTTTCTCGGGTTATTATTATTATTATTATTATAAAGAAAGCCACTCAGGCATTTATTATTATTATTATTACATGAAACTAGTTGGAAGCCTAACAAGCTAGGCTCCAACGACATACTACTACATTAATCGAACAGGTTGTTGTGTTAGCCAACCAGCGGGTCTCATGGGTAACCTTGCCAAGGGGAGCCGAAACGGCGGGCTGGGGGGAGAGATTGTGTCACAAGGGGGGCATGCCAACACTACCTTCCATGTTAACTCCTGCAATATTACGCCATTAGAGACTCGAACCTGGGACCTCCTGGAGAGCATCAAACTTTGAGGAACGGGGATGACCAGCTAAGCTAGGGCCCGTTCTTAAAAGAATTAAAACTTGAAAAAATATACAAAAGAAAGTAACAATATTAAGAGTTACTAGGACTCAGGATTCCACCAAACTCATGTTCTTATGGTTCAATTATTAATTCTTTGACAATTATAGCTCCAAAAATAATAACACTTGACTCTGAATCTTTGCCAAGGTAGATTTTATAAAATATTAATTGTAAATGATAAGTATGGATTATCAAAGCACTAAAGCTAAGCATAACCCATCATACTAAATGACAACTAATTAATTTAAAATCATAATTCAGTTTATATTAATGCAAAAGTCATAAAAAGAATTTAATAAAATTACCACACTAATGAACATTGGCTTCCTCCGTCACCCCGGTGATGAGGTTTAGCTCCTCATGTTGTAAATGAACGCTATAGAAAAAATAGGTAGCATCATATTTATTGATTAAATGTGAAAAGGATACAAAATTTATTTATTTCCACTCACTAATATTGCTCGATTACAAGAAATATGAAATAATACTGTCACTATTTTTCTCAATCTTTCCAGAAAAACCTTCCCCAAGATGATTCCATACGACTCCTTTTAGAGTGGGGATTCTGAAATCCTTCCATAGTTTTCTACATGAAATGATGTATCTTCATGTTTCTTTTTGGGCCTAGCCCACTTCATTTACTTCTTTTTGCGAGTACAATCCTACATTTTGGTCCATCGAGCTTTATTTCCCAAAAATACCTGCAAATATACAAAATAGCAAAATAAGCACAAAATCGAATACTAACATTACAGAATATTGAGAACAAAATAGACACATAAATGCGTATATCACTATTCTCTAACAATAACTATCCTTCAAACCAATTTGGTCATTTCAATATGGGTCATCCCTTAATACACTGCACCAAATATCTGAATCAACCCTAAAATTGGTAAATCCCCTCAAAACCCAAATGTCTTTGTAGGGGAATGCTCAAACACTTCCAAGGGTAAAACCCATTTCATTGAAAATCCTCTCTCCTTTTGGGAAGTTCTCTTATGTTAATATCTTTGTTGATGGAAGAAAACAAAACATTGTAGATGATCACACCTATCCTCCAGGTTTTGGTCCAATTCTTCTTTTCAAAAACTTAATTAAGGAATACTTGATCCATCAATCCAAAATCAAGATCCTGGATCAGGAAACCCTATGTTACATACCCTTACACCCCTTATTTGGCTAAACTCTTTGTGGGAAGAGGCAAAAGAAAATTTCATGAACGAAGTTTGGGACAATTGGAGAAGAAAGTCAAAGCAGTGGAGATTGACTCAACACCTCTCAACAAAATTGCTCTTTTATTGCCCTCCGTTCCAATGTTTAATTGAGTAAAAATAAATCTGGGGTCCTTGGATGCTGAGCTGAAGGTGAAGATAGTCTTTTCCACGGTTGAAAAGAAGGACATGGAGCTCATCCAGGTTCCTCCTAATCTTTATTTCATAAATTTTTTTCCGGCCATGTATTTCTTGTTTCCTTATGAATATATCTTTGTTGTTTACTTTTTTCTCATACTTTCTCATCATGCGTGTTAATTTCCTATATTTATCTTATCCATCTATGTCTTATTTATGGATAATCATTAATATTCTCATAAGAAACTACTTGTTTGTTATTCACGGACAACAACTCAAGATCATGATTCGAAGAACCAATAAACCGAACAGTAACAATTTTCTTAATATTTTTCTGATTAATTATTAATACATGAAAAAGCCTATTTATAGGCTACATTACTTGCAAAATATATAAGAAAACAAACCCTAAAAATATTACTTTTAATATAAATCCTAATTCTAATAAAATACTTATATTTCATAATAAAAACTTTTAATAAATAAAATAACTAAATACTAAACTATAAAATTTGTTGTTGTCACGCTTCGCAGTGGCTAGCCAAGGTGACTTCCATAACTTGGATAGGCTTGACCCATATAAGGGACTAACAGGACCACATATGCTCCAGTGCCGTATTGGGTCAACAACGTTGACATGACCGATAAGACGTGGTCTTATCATATTCTTTCCTAGCCCAGGGGATATGCCCAAAAAATACTAGTCAATAATTCTGCAAACTCATAAACTCCAATGACCCTAACAAAGTATTATTATTTGAAACTAAACAACATCATAAATTTGTTAAAAATACTTTTATAATTGTAGATATTATAATCATCCATGTTTAAACTCTACCAGAATTGTTGGTGGGATTGCGATTGCCTAGGATTATTAAGATGACAACCAGATAAATTGTAGTGTGTGGGATGAACAAACTAAGGATGGATAGATTCTAACTTGCATGTATGGGAGTCCATACAACGACTCTGGAAAAGATATTTCGTAAAATGTTATGAAACAGATGGGAGGCGCTATGAATAGTCCTTGTTTAATAATATGCGACCTAAATGTCACTCTTAGTCCTAAAGAGAAAATAGGAGGAAACAAAGCCAACACCTCAGAAATACGAAAGTATAACTATGTTTTCAATAACATAGGATTCAAATACTTAGGCTACATTGGTTTTCCCTTTACTAGGTCTAACCATCACTCAGCGGTGACTCATGTAGAAGAAATTGGATAGGGGTATGGCCAATGGAAATTGGATCACCATTTTCCCAAATTCAAACACCGGGTACTTGAATACATAGGTTCTGACCACTCTCAGATCCTGTTGAATATTGATATCCCGTCTCACAAAGGATATAAACCCTATAATTACTTTGGTTTAATTCAGGAAGAGAAAAAGCGCAGAGACATCATATATAACAACTGGAACAACAATTTTGATGGCTCTCATTCTTTTGTCATGGTGAATAAATCGATTGTATTAAAAAGGACGCTAGTCATTTGAATATAAATGCCTTAGGTAATATTCAAAATATGTTATAAATCAGAAAATCGACGGCATCATGGTTTCTCTTAACACTAAGTTAAATGACCCTCATCTCCTAGCTACCAAATGGGATATTAAAAATATGTATGATTATGAGGAGCTATGTAAAACTAAAGGCTCGTATAATATTATTTACTAGGAGATCGAAACACTTATTGTTTTCACCATGATGCTTTGATCAGAAAAAGAAAAAACAATATTTTTGGTCTTTATGATAGTAGTAATAAGTGGATAGAAGGTAGAGACAATATATTTAATTGTTTAAATGTCCATTTTGAAAATTTGCTCACCACTTGACTATAAGAGATGATAGAAACACTTGTAATTTTCATTTAGTAAGTAATATAGTGATAGGAGACGATTGGAATCTTCAAATCTTGCAAAAAATCTTTGATTGAAAGATTATCAAAAAAATCATGACCATTAGACCAAACCCAAATATTGAGGATACTATTAGATGGATTGACAATAAACAAGGAAACTTTACTAGTAAATCTTTATATGATATGCTAGATAATAAAGTTTCTCAATGAAATGACCCTCTTACTGGTAAAATTGGAATATGAATGTTCTGCGAATAATACAATATTTCATCTGGAAAATGAGGAACAACATTTTTCTTTTTAGTGATTTTTTTTAATAAAGCATATTGACCCAATCTGTGTAATGTGCGAGAACAACATAAAAACTGGAGAACACTCCCTCAAGCATTGCACTTTTTCAAGGGAAATGTGGCCTCAGTGCTTTCTTAATTTGGATAATGCCATTAATGGCTTCTGTGACCTAACTGAATGGTGTTCTAATTGGTTTAGAAATTATATCCCTCGTATTCAATTTGGTCCCTGGAAAATCTTTCTGCCACCATCTGATGGTATATATGGAAATCCAGATATGAAACAGTCTTCCAGAAGAAGCAAAAAACCCTTACCATAGGCAAATAGGAAAACAAATCATAAACCATTTCCAGAAATGTAATGAGGCAAATACCCCCCTGAAAACGTTGAACATGGAAAAAAACATGAAAATTTCTTTTGCTTGTCTATCTATTTTTAACTACTGCACAAATTTAATTGGAATTGGTATGTATATAATAGTTGTCATATGAGAAACCCTCAAGAGGAGAAACAAAGGAGTTAGATCTTCAGGAAAACAAGCAGGAGATTGTATAATTTTTCACGATGCTTTGGAGTGGGTTCTCGACTAAAGTGCAAAAAGTTCAACTTGCTTGTACATAACTAGCACTTCCAAGGGAGGGATAAGAAAAGGTGAAAAATACTAGAATCCCCTACTATATGGGTTCAATATATAGAAACCCCACTAAATGGATCCTCACCTATCAACTCCATACTTTCACTTTTTAATATTTCTACGCCCAAAACTTTAGAATTCATGGCTTGGTTATAAAGTTTAGGGTTTGGGGAAAATTCGTAATACCAAAAATTCCCTTTACTATATATACCTAATGAAACAGGTTATATGTTTCATTTCCAAATTCATTTTGATTTTCACTTTCTCTCACTTCTCTCTCGTCTCTGCTTGAAGAATTTTAGGGTTTTCAAATCAAACAGGAGAAAACGATTACAAAGAGGAATATTTTCAGCTTTATCGATCTCTGCTGATGACTACAAAACGATGAACAAAATCAATCTTTCATTTTTAGTTTTTAGATTGAATCTCAGCACAAACCTACACAGATTTTCTAGGATTTTCTTTCTTCTCATTTGATGTATAGATTAGTTTATCGATTTAGCAGCTCAATCATCCAACCGATTTGATATGTGTCCTTTAATATGGATTTTTCAGTTGATTCGAAGACATATCGACTTGATTCAAATAGGTTTAACAACTACGAATTCAAATCAAACAGCTGATTCCAATTTGTTGTTTCAAAGCTACTTCAGGTAAGGTGTGAACCGATTAATTCAATGTTTCTTTTGTTTTTCATAGCATGATATTAACGCTGTTGTTGTACCAATTTTTTCCTCGTTTATTCTCTGAAATAAGAAAGATCCAAAGATTTGAACGAGTGTTCTCATCGATAGCGATGATAGAGATCATAAATCGAGTAGCAGCAATTGTAGTAGAAAATAATCATATAGACAGATTTCAATTAACTGATCTGCAGATTCAACGTTAACTCATCAGCAATCTAAATATACAGATAAGTATCATAGTGTCTTTGTCTTCAATTAAGAGATTTTATTTGTTTAATTTTAAAATAAAAACCGAAAAGCATGTTAGGGTTTTCTAACATCAATTTTAGCTTATCTGAATCAATGTCAAGGCTTAGATTTACAATCATCCACTCACGCGTACCTATGTTTTATTTCTGATTAGAAATATTCATCACTGAAAATCATTTCTGGAGGATTCCAATAGCTCTAAAGTAATTTCAATTTGTATCCTAGTTTTCAACATAACATAAGAATTAAATCTGCTGAAATTAGAATTCATATTGGTTGGCATGCTTGAATTCTATATGCTTATTTACTCATTAGGTTACTGCAAATGTGGGAATTTAGTGTAGGAGCTCTTTTATATATGGAGGCACTTAGAATCCTTTCGTGCAATTATGATTTTTTCTCTCAGAAAATAGTGATTCCTCTCTGCAGCGAAATTTTGTATTGTTACATTGTCTAATTTATGCACTTTGCTTTGAATTTGAATGCGACCATCTACATTGTTGTCATTGATTGTAAGCAATTGTATTTGTTGACTTTGAAGAATCACAGACAAAAAATTCAGATATGTTCTTCGTCTAAATCGTCGTAACTCCCAATTTCTAGATGAGATCCACAAATTGATTTTAGATTCAGTAACAGCTAATTATCATCTTCATTACCCATGGTTTTATTTCAGTTTCATCCATTATTAAATGAAGCAAAGAAGTTGCTACTGTTGTTCGTGGTGGGATTATTCTTGCTAAGTTGGTTGGTGTACCTAGGGCTGCACATTGGGTAGGGTGGGTAGGATATAACCTATTTCACCACCCTACCCGCTAAATGACGGGTAAGAAAAACTTTACCCGCCACCCTACCCGTCGTTTAACGGGTAAGACCCTACCCGACCCATTAAACAGAGGGTCGGGTAGGGTGGCGGGTATACCCGTGTTGTGTTTTTTTTTTGTTTGTTGATGATGATGATATTCCGGTTCCTACCTTGTACATTTTATATACAAAATTTTCTAACACAAAAAAATAAAAGCCAATCCATCCACATGTACCCAATGGTACTGTCAGTTCTGTTCTTTTCAAAATCAGGAGGGAGTAAGGCAGAAACCAAACCAACGACAGAGAAAATACACTATGACCAGACAAAAAGTAACTCAGAGGCATCATCAAAGATGAACCATTGCAGTCCTTGGTCCTCAGCAAAATAGATAGAGAGGATCCATAATCAGATGTCAAGTATAAACCGGCTCGGTCATCAACTACCTTATTTCCCTCTGTACTGTTATGCACTAAAAAAGTTGCAAAGTTCTGATATGGAAAATTATTCCAAAGGTCGAAATCTCTCCGTAGGGACTTGATGCTAAGATGAATCCCATCATAATTCAATGTTCTTCATGTAACCTTCTTATTCAGTTGTCATCTACGATGATGGGATGAGCACTAAGATCACCAAACAACTCTGCAACACAGCAAAATTTAGTCAAATATCAGTAACCATTGGCACCAAAATTAGTCATGTCTCAATAACCCATTGGTAGCAAAATAAATCAAAACATGATAGATCACAACATGATTTTTGTCTTATGCACAAAAGTTCACAACCATCTAAATGAGGAAGACAAGGGGAATTTAGCAGTATGTAGAAAGAGAAATGTCTTAGATACAAGTAACGGGACAAAATACGTATGATTATGTTAATTTCTACATGATTATTATGTTGATTTCCACGTTGTCATGTATATTGTAATAGAGTAGTCAATCCATGGATGTTTCATATCATCCAAAACATATTTGAATCAAGGCAGACATTCGGAAAAACGGCATTTCCAGACATTCGGACAAACTGAACAGGACACAACAAGGTACGTGTACATCATCTTTCTAAAATGAAATCTATCAAGTACTTATCGACACCAACGAACAGCAAGAGAAATATAAAGATAAGCAATATTCAGAAAAATGATAAAAATGAGTTCATATTTCAAAAAAAAATCTATAGAAAGAAACAAAAATTAGTTACTAATTGAAGCATCTATAGGGCTTACTGCTTATACAGCATGCTCCATCTCTCACTGTTCTGCATTTATTCCAAAGATGCGGACTTTTAGAATGTTCGGGAATTTGGCAACCACCAAGACAAACACCACCAAAGTGTTGATGAAGAACATTGATTTTGATAGTCAGTCATGTGGTACGCTATCAAATACATGCCGCCATGAAAATACAAAAATTGGATAAGGTAATATTCAGCAAGCTCTCCTACAACAGATTTCAGAAAAATTAAACATGTTTATAACACAAAGAAAACAAGACTTCAGGTGTCAGATGCATATAGAGGGATATTTAAACATGAGGTGGAGTTTTCAACCCAAGACGTCCACCCCCGTTATAAAGGAAACAATTCATAGAAATGCAAAACCTCCATGCAACAGACATCAGACTCGGTTCAACTGCAGGATTTTAGTGACCACAACAATGAGTCAATCTAATATGTGTTCCCGATATAGCCATCCTACTCCATCTATCTCTATTCTCTTCTTTACCCAACCGCACTCCAAATCAATAATATCCCAAGCTAAACATTTCACACCTTGTTCATTAATTCCTACCGCTACAATAAAAAAAATGAATTTTAAAACATATAGAGGGATTTTTACACATGGGATGGAGTTTTGAACTCAACTACTCAAGACATCCACCCCCATGATGGAGGAATTCAGGAAACGATTCATAGGAAATGTGATTTCGAAGATGCTAAGCAAGTAATCCTAGTTTTTTTTTTAATCATTTCGTGCACTAACTTTGATGAAAAATGTTTTGGCAAATAAGTATTATGAAGCACTTTATACATCATAATTATGGTAACATGTTTGCCAACGTATCAATTTTGCACCTTGATACCAATTTCCCGATATTTCCTTGCAACCATACTTAAGGAAGCAAGGAGCTACACCTTGTGCAGAAAGTAATCTTAGTTGAGGTTATCTAATCCAAAAAACATGTAGGCTGTTTAGCAGTTAATAAGACCGACTACAAAGGTTTAATAACAGCTTCAGAACATAAAGTTGGCCACGATGAAGTGTTTCACACAATAACATTATCTTATTGAGGAAACTTCCATGCTCTAAAACAGGAAATCCAAACTGGGAAACTAATTGGTTGGTAGCAGCTTATCAATGAAACAGGAAATTCAAATTGAGAAAGTAATTGGCAAAATCAAAATTTTGGTTCAAAGCATAACTAATAAAAAGAGGTTCAGTGTACTCACAAGACGACGAATACACAAGCGGGAAACTTTCTATGTTCTATCATCTTACAAAGATTCGGATGCAGGATAAGTTCAATTACTCTCGTTCTTTGTTGGTTTAACCCTCCACGTTGCAATAAGCAGAGATCCCTTCGTCTCGCGCTCACTTACAAAACCTAAATTCATACCAAAAGTCCAAAATGTGAATACCAAAATACTAAACAACTGAAGAGCATCAATTTCCTTTTAAGGCATGGGTTCAGAATCAAATAATCAAAATCTCACTGAAATTGTTTGAAATATTGAAAATGTATACATTTAAAGACATGGGTTTTAGCTAGAAATCATGAAGATCCAATTTGTCAATCAGTTTGCATATGACCAAATCCCTAATTTTTGATTGAGAGAAACAACTAATTCAATCATAGAACTAAAAGAAAATATTTAATGATATTTTCAAGTGAGAATATGAAAACTATAAGAACTGAAGAAATGGGTTTCTAGATTTATACCTTGACAAGAAGTTTCAAGTAGATATCATTGGATTTTGGTGTTGTCCTTTTGGTTCTCTTGCTTTTTCCTCCTGCGATTAAATCGATACTTTACAAAACAGAAAAACCATTGAAATGATGTTAGCAGTGAAGATGCAGATACTAGAAGGGTAGTGTGGCGAGAGGGAGACTATAAATCAACTCAAATGAGATGATTTTATAAACATGCAGAGTATGAAATTAATAGACAGATCACAGTTACCAATAAAAACAAAATCCAATTCACCTGTTGTATTCCTCTTTAGACGGAGATAAAGCAATAACAGGAGTAAGGGGTTTCGTTAAAAATCCAATCGAATGAGTACTTCACTTTTTCTGATAGATTTGGGAGGAAGTATTTTGTGTGTTCCATTAGGTATGGGGTGCGTTTGATTTGGGAAAAGATGAAAGATGAGGAGGAAGAGCAAAAACATGTTTCTTAGCTTTTTACCCCTGATATCGATGAAAAGAACAAAAATATACGCATGAGAAAAAAAATGAAAGGACTATTTGGTCTTTTCAGATATAAAGAGGGTAGCCGGGTAGGGTAGGATAATTTCGAGTTTTACCCGTCACCCTACCCATTTAATAGCGGGTAAGAAAATCTTTAACCGTCACCATACCCGTTGTTTGACGGGTAGGATAGGATGCGGTTAAAACAGTGACGGGTAGGGTAGAAATGGCGGTTAAGGGTAGGATATGTGCACCCCTAGGTGTACCTGTTAGAAGAGGTTATCGGAGTAACCAGATTGGTAAACCATATGTTGTTCCTTGTAAGGTTACTGGGAAATGTGGTTCTGTTACTGTAAGAATGGTTCCTGCTCCTCGTGGTGCTGGTATTGTTGCTGCTAGAGTTCCTAAGAAGGTTTTGCAGTTTTCCAGTAGTGACGATGTTTTCACTTCTTCTCGTGGATCTTCCAAAACCCTTGGAAACTTCGTCTTGCATCTCTGTCATACATTATTTTGTATTAGTTTGATGTAGAAGTTTTCTTTGCATAGAGAATGAATGCCTACTTTGTATGTTGATTTAATACTGGTTATTGGATGTGTAACTGCGAGTTATACATGCCAATTGGATGTGTAACTTATAGTTACGTATTCTAATTGGTTACTGATTTTGAAGTTTGACCGCCTCTATATGCCTTCGTTATATACTTTTTGTAGTTAATTTTGATTGATATTATGCCACTAAGTGTGTTTGGTGCGCATTGTATGTTAATTTTGTTTTTCAAATGATCCAGTACTGTCAGAGGAGTCTCTAAGATCTCATAATTTCAACAATGAGTCCCTATAACTTTAGACTGGCCTTTAAGAGTCTTGTTTGAGAAGTGCTACAGGTTTTTTTTGAATGAAGAAGTTTACATTGGTTTTAGGTTTCAAATGCTACTGACTGAAGCTGCTGTATAGCATGATAGTGCTAAGTGAAACATAAAAAATCTTAAACTCATCTTCTAGCAAGCAGTTATCACCTAAGCTCACTTAGGGTTAGTTTCATGTTATAAACACATATTTTTAGGAATGTAAAACAGCTACGTCCGGGTATTAGCCTTATATTGAAGAAAATACAACATGTTTCTTCCTCTGTTTTATGCTTTCTCCTGTTTTAGCTAGTTCGATATAACTAAGTTGCAAGAGTGTCAAAATTTGAGTACCAAGTAATAATATGGGGAAGCATTGAAAAATTTAAGTGCATGAATTCTTTGAGCAGAGCCAAGAAAGCATGTCTGGTACTAGTGGTGCAGAAGCTTGAATTGAGAAGATGTCATGTAACTACGGCTTACACATGTCATATGCATGTGTAACTGCCTATTACACATGCATATGACATATGTAACTGTGACTTACACATAGGCCTGTCAACGGCACTTAACGTAACAAATAATGGCTCTGCCGCTACCGTTGCCGTTTAAATTAGCGGTTAACCGTTATCCGTTAAATGCCGACGGAATTGTAAAATCCAAAACCATTTCCGTTACGTCGGACTTATCGGCTAACGGTTAATTTTCCGGTATTAACCGGTATGTCACATCCACTTTTCTGCCTCCACCTCCACCGCCAAGGGTGCCTACAGTCGACGCTTATGCCGTGAGGAAAGGTAATAATCCTTATGCCAAACCAATGAGTGACGTTTGTTACCGTTTTATACAGCCGGGACATCACTCCAACGAGTGTCCAAAAAGGAGTCAAACAACACTTGTCGAGGGAAGTGGCAGTAAGTCTACAGAACATAGCGAGGAAGATGAAGTAGTTGATCAAGTTTACGTTGATGACTTGGAGGGGAAATGTTCTGGTGGTGAGGAAGGTGCTGCAACGTGAATGAAGGAAAGGAAAGGTACTCCTTGCCTTAAAAATAATAGAAAAAACCCAAAGAAACAAACTATTTGAATTTAAGGGCATCATTCTTGAAAACGTTTGTGACTTTATTATCGAAAGTGTGAGTACTGAGAATCTTGTATCATGGAAGCTTGTCCGAGAACTCGGTTTTTCAACGGAGCCACACCCCCATCCTTATCGTGTTGGCTGGATCAAGACTAGGTTAGAAACGCGAATAAAAAGAGTTTGCAATTAAACTCGAAATAAAAAGTACAAGATAATCCTAGTTTTCTAATCGAATGAAGATGATGATTATGCTCAAATTGAAAGGAAGGAGATGACCCTAGTTTTCTAATCGACTGAGGGGTGAGTTTTTCTTCTCTCGTTTGTGAGTTGAAGAACAGAAGAAGATGAAAATCATGTTCATTCGAGTATAGTATAGATGAATGTTACACGTGCTAGGCACACCTTAGCGGTTAACGGAACTAAGGCTAACGGAAATAGGTCTTTCGTTGCCGTCACCGTCGGATAAAATTAACCGCTACATTATCGGTAACGGATAACGGATAACGGATATAATGGAACTAAACGTAACGGCAACCGGGTAATCGGATTCGGCTAACGGTTAACGGATTTCATTGACAGGCCTACTTACACATGATATATGAATGTGTAACTACCAATTACATGTAGTATAGTTTGCTTGTGTATGAAATTTTTCCAAGTTCTTTTTAGCTGTTTTTACTTCTTTTAAAATGCTTGCTCACATCCCCGAAATAGAATCAAGTGCTCTGGCTCATGTTCGGTTCACTGATGTTTCAGATACTATTCCAAACATGCAGGACCTCAGTAAGCTATTGCATTCAATGATAATAATTTGATGATTGTTTATTTTCAATTTGATGATTTTTTTCACTGTTTTCTAAATTCTGCAGGGTAATGGCTTATGGTTTCAGTTTAAGGACTTAAAAGGTACCGTATTATGGTGGGTAAATCTATTGTGTGCTTAATTATCCAGCCCTTGAGAATTTATTTATTTCTTGTTAACTTTTATCCCACATATTTAGAGAAGAAATGAGACCTGTAAAGTTGACCACCAGATTATTCAATATAGGCGACCACTTCAGTTCGATGCTCTTAATGTGCATGTATTATGAGGCTTTATGCTTTCTGAACTATATCAATATTTTTGTTTGTTTCCCCTTGTTTTTGTGCAGGTGACGCTCCAGCAAAAAACTATTTCTTGTTTGAACTGGTAATTGCTGAATCCCATCATATATTTGATTGTACTTTTTGCTGTTTGGAGAACTGTAACGATCACTTGTGATTATACAGGAATATTTCGAACTATTATGGGTGAATATGTAACTCACAAACTCCAAGTTACATATGTCATATGCATGTGTAACTCCCAATTACACATGCATTGTGTATGTATACCAGCTGATTACACATGTTTTGTTTTTTGGAATGTTTAGACTATGGCATCTTAATATTTTTGTGACATAATTTCTAAATAGTTGTAGCCTTTTTTTGGATCAATTGATGTCTATGCAGGTCTCGACGTTTTTTGTGCACACTGACAAGACACTAGCATTTTTTGGATCAATTGATTGTTGATTAGATTGATTTTGTTACTAGGTTGATGGCTTCGGTGAGGAAAATTATGATGAGGAGCCTGAGGGAGATGATGTTGATGTAGAACATATAATGGTATGGGGGCAGGTAATTAAATTATTTCTTTAGCGGGAAGGTAATTAAAATTTGTGTTATTGTTGTATGCGTAGCTTTCAAAACTAAATTATTGTATGATAGGTTGTTTAAATTCATAAAATGTCTAGATATAAGACGTACAATATCATTGAGAAGTTAGGTTTCTGCTTTATATATAGTTTACAGCAAGATTCGAAAACGGTACTATCAAAATTGGTGTGTTTTTGTTTATAGCTGTTATAATGTTCGAAAACTCAAAAATATTGATGTTGTTGTAGCAGGCAAGTCGGGAAGTGCAAGTTTTATTAACTCATTTCTCAAAGTCTTTCCAAGAGCATTCTTGGTAAGGAATCAACTCTACTCTCCTTGTCATGTATGGTTCCACCTGCAACAGTGGTGGTGTTGTTGGAGTAGATAGCTAACTCTTTTCATTAGTGACTTCAAAGTTATATAGTTAACATAGTGTACATGCCGGGTATACGAATCATAAGCATGTGTAGCTGTTAACTACACATGATATATGCATGTGTAACTCCGAATTACATTAAACAGATGCATGTATGACGCCCAGTTACACTAGACAAATGCATATGTAATTTCTATTTACACACGTTAAAATAAGTTATCAAGCGTTTTTTTGTGATCTTTGTTAATTGTTAAATAATTTTGTTTGTTGCAGATATACAAGCATTTGGAATCGGGGAAGATGAGAAATACGAAAAGGGAGGGGAACATTTGTATTATTGGATGTCGCTTATTTCTAGTGTTTTAACTGTATATCGTATTTAATAATACTTGATTATTATAGTTGATAAACAGAGAAATTGTTGTAACTTCATGCTAAGAAAATTATGCGTTCTTTTTTTATGTCTATTCCTTTGATGTGTAACTTCTCATTACACATGCCATATGGATGTGTAACTTCCCGATACACATGCCATGTGCATGTGTAACTTTTGATTACACTTGTTTATCCGTTTCATGACATACCATGTGAAAAGGCGAGGATACCCAAATATACCTCAAACCAAAATTTTTAGTACATATAAGTGCTTTCCCCAAAAGTGATTGTCTATGGATGCGATATCGAGACAATACAACAAATCGATTCACACTCTGTGTGATCGTCTATGGATACGAGATCGATACAATACAACAACAAAGTGTGTTACTTGATAAAAGGTTCGGACTTAACCAAACACAACAGAATTCACTTATCAAGTAATAAGATATTAACGTTTATGTGTGTAGCGCCCCCTAAGCTAGCAGCTGACTAATCCAAGAGATTAACTAAATAAAGAGGCACTAACGAATCTAAATCAAATACTAAAATATTCAATTACGAAATATGCTACAAAAACTTAACACAAAACTAACCCCGCTCTGGAATATACATATATGTATATAAAATCTCCTCTCAAATGATACATATAGAATAGTCATTTGATTTACAAATAAAATATAAACACAAAATAAACATAGTGGAAGCAATCTAAATAACGTAGTTAACTTCCTGAGCTTTCGCTGCGCAATTCTGGTATGTCTCTCAAACTGAAAGTGGGAAAGGGGTGAGCACAACAACCGTGCACAGTAGGAATAACAACTAGCTTCCATACAGACATTAATATGAACGGAAAACGATGCAGGTTATATTTAAAGGCAATAAAACTCCGAAAGATAGTAAAATACGTTATAAAAACTTCTTCATAGAAGTTCATAAATAACAGTAAACAATCATGTATGAGATGTGTGTTGCCGCACTAAGGGAAGAATAATATTGAAGCCCGCTTCCACTCCGATTAAGTAATATTGCAGTGTATCGCTCTAGCCATAGAATACTGGATATATATAGGGAAGAGTAATATTGGATGCATCGCCCTACACCCTATCCGTAATAATATTGCGGTGTATCGCCCTAGCCATAGAATACTGATATTGTGTCGGCCCACATCTCATACCACATAGAGCACACAAGTATATGCATGAATTTCACAACACCAAGAATAATTTGTAAAACAATAATGAATACAGAAAGTTCGTTATCGATTCCCACCTCTTTTGATGACAAGCCTCGCATACCTTGAGATTCATAATCCACTGGTTCATCCTTTGGATCGATCGTTGTTAATAAAGAGTAACTGTTAATCATAAAAGAACTCTATGAACTAGCCAGAATGGCTCACACAAGAAATCATACAAGTTTATCTAATTCTAAGCCCATTTATATTCTAAGCATCTTCATTATACATCTCTTGCATATCTAAAGGTTTACTAATTCAATTAGGTTGCCTCTATAGTCCATTAGATAAGTCTTATGAATATCAGAAGAAGTAAAAGTCTAATTCGGACCACAAGAGGTCCAAAACATTTAACTAAGATTGATGTCCCTAAGCCCAAGCCCATGGGCCTGACCCGGCACGGCCCACTAGTTAGGCCCACAACAAAAGGCCAGACCCAACTGATCATCTAACGGTCAATGACGGTTGAACTAACGGTCAATAAATAGTCAACGTTAGTCAAAGGTCAAGGTCCAGGGGTAACGGTCAATCCTAGTCAAATACGAATCGGTCAACTGAGTCAAAACTAGTGACTCAGTGGGTCAATACGATTCGACTCAGTCAGATGGACTGAGTCAGCTAAGTCAGACACTGACTAGGCTGAATGGCACAAGGCCAAACACTAGCATAGGCCAAGGAATGCTAATGCACAATCATTGTGCAACACACTAAGACTCTAAACTATATTCCAAATTCAAGCAATTAATCCTAAATAAACTTCATAATCAAATTACAATCACAACTAAAGCCTACCTGCAGTTTAGCAGTAGCTGCAACATTCTTTCTACAACTTCACTATCTCATTCTTCTTACATCAGTTCAATTCAACACCTGCTACTCTCTAATCACCAACAACACTTCCAACATCACATCTTTGTAATTCTAATTCATCAGACTCAACCCAAAACAACCACCTAGGCAACATCACCACCAGCACTTGTAATATTTACTACCCATGGGTTTGTCTCATACATCTCATATCCAGGTCAAATCATAAAATTAGAATTTAGAAGATACATACACACCACTGCCTCAAACCACCACCACCACTAATTTGCAACTGAAGCTCTTTAACTTCTCAATAACATCCATCTCATTACCTCCAGTACAACCACTATCTTACAGGCAAACAACTCATAATTCACATTCATTAGTTCAATCCCAATTTCCTTTACATCACATAATCTCAACAGCTAACAACCAAATCAAATTGCATAAGCCATCTCACCTCTGTCTCTTCTTGCACAACATGTATACCTCATTCACTTCAACTGGCAGTCAAAACACAACAGCACCACCCCAGTTGCAATACAACACCTCCACATCACTTATATCCCCTGCAACTTCAGTACACAAACAAACAACATTCTCAACATCTCATTGCCAACAACACATCTTCATAATCAATCCCATCTTAACGAATTCAGTTCATATATGTAATTCTTATCAAAACCATACTACCTGCATCACCATTCCATTCATGCCTCCATCTCTGCTACCACAGTTATTCCCACACACTACTTGAACTCAACTAACAACCAACACCAGTTCAGAAACTTCATTGCAGACATCATTGCTCCTCTGTTCAGCCTTAAGTCTTCACAGCACCTCATATTTACACTGCCATTACCTCTATCAATTCTTCCTGGTCCATTAACAGCAACATCTCTGTCTCATCCTGACCAGCACAACTCTACAATCTACTGTGTCTTCTAGTTCACCACCTCTACTCGTAACTCTTCACATCTAACTACAAACCCTATGTCATACTCCCAACTGCTACTGCAACTACCCATGTTCAACTCGATTCAAATAAACAACATCAATATCCAACTACCATTTATCCTTGAACTACAACTCAATCATCTTCTGATTCTTCTTTGCAAAACCCTGAACCAATATCTTACCCTCTATCCAATTCATCTTATTCATCTTCAGAATCCAACTTAAATAACCTAATTCGCAAGAACCCTAACTTCTGGTAGATTTAGGGAAATAGCAGAAATCAAAATTAAATTTCATGCAACATCTCTATACTCGATTAACAACAAACCCACTCTATAATTAATCCAAACAGAACGAATTCATACAGAGACGTCAATCAATTTGTAATATCAATTACCTATTTTAGATTCATCAACAAAACCATCTTCTTCTTCAAAGATTCACAGAGAAATCATCGTTTCATCTATCAAACTAGATAATTGATCTCCCTAACTTTCTATTTGATTTCACGGTTTTAGAAATGTCTCTCAGAATCGGCAGAGAGATAACGAAGAAGAATCGAAGAAGAATCGAAGAAGATTAAGAGAAGCGATTTCTCTTCGACACATGGGATGGTGATAAAGCAAACGGGATTTATTAACGGGACCCAAATAACGGATAAGGGGAGGCGATTCGGTTTAGATGTAAAATGGTTATTTTCGCCCCTCATACAATTATGATGTTATCTTCTTCGTCCGGTATCCGAATGACACGTTCGAGTAGCCCATTTCGCATAACTTTCCGAGATCTATCTAATGATACTAAT
This sequence comes from Papaver somniferum, assembly GCF_003573695.1. NCBI lineage: Eukaryota > Viridiplantae > Streptophyta > Magnoliopsida > Ranunculales > Papaveraceae > Papaver > Papaver somniferum. The sequence continues at coordinate 51,280,793 of NC_039367.1, forward strand.
TTCGTATATAAATTGTTGTTAGACTAATACCTATTAATGAACGTTCAAGTTAGACTAATCGAGTTAATATCGGCTAAGACGTCTCTTGACTATCGCTATACCAGTCAAATAGTGTTGACGTGCTTGAGGGTCTCTACAGTGTGATTTACTTTACTAATAATAAAACAATAATAATGCGGAAATATAAAGTAAATGACACAACAAGATTTTGTTAACGAGGAAACCGCGAATGCAGAAAAACCCCAGGACCTAGTCCAAAATTGAATACTCTCAGGATTAAACCTCCACACAAAATTACACTAACTTCGTATAGTTGAGACCAAGTACCTAAATCTATAGTATACCTAGTTTCTTCTGTATTCCAACGCCTCCGACCTCAGTCCCGTACTTGGAACAATCCCTTTGGTTCGTATTCCAAACAGTAAAGGAACAAGAAATCTGTCTGGTAACAACTATATTCAACCAAGTGATATGAGTCGGACAAAGGCACTTCCATTTATCTTAACATAAACTCCTTCGTCAGGTCTAGATATATCTTATGTTCAATCACCCGAAGGTAATTGGTTAAGATTAAGCCAACAACACCTTTAATCTCAAGGAATCGTGTTGATGCCGATCAACTTCAATCAATCAATCAAATCTACTACAAGGATAAACCGATTATCAATTGGATCCTCTTTTCATAAACAAGTATTATGCACATCAAAGATTATAAACCCAAGTCAGATATTCAATATCTTCTTTGTCTTCAAATCTTCTTTGATCTTCAATAAACACCTGCACACAATCACTTGAATCTTCTTGTGATCAACCACACACAGAACGGAGTCTGTTAACAAAGGATTATCACAAGATCGTCTTTAGAACTAACAACAATATAAAGATCCATGTCGAAACTCTGAACTACTTTGAGTGAATCTTATATCATAAGAGAAGATTTTCAAGCATAAACAAACTAGGTGCAATCATATTTCAACCACAGTTAGTCAATCAAATCAATCGAAAACAAAGATAAACCGAAATTATCTAGTTTCTCACAAACAGGTCGCGCTAGAGCTTCTCAATCCCAAAGAAGACTTTAAAACGAGCGGTCATAAGAGATTTCACCTAATTAGATTACTCCCCTCTCCGATAGGCGGCTACACTAGTAACAATGACAAAAGAGGAATCCAAATTGTTACGAAGGATTAGTTTGATAGTGAAGGCAAACTTCGGTATTTATAGACAAGGAAGTTCGGACAACAAGGAATTTCCAAAACCGAAAATATTCTCAAGATATTCATAAATACACAGATTCGGTTTTCATAATTCCTGGAAATGCTCTGTCCAAAAATACAATCGAAATCTCTTGGAAAATATAATTAGTAAATGCACATTACCAATTCCATAAGTTTCCTTCCAAGATAAATTAATAACCTTAATTAAAAGATTCTTAACTTATATGTTTCGATCCTGGGATTCTCTTTCATTTATCCTTTAAGGAATATCTTTGAACAATTATAGTAATACGCATTCATCATGTGTTCAAAGTTTGTCGACATCTTTACTTTGTAAGTTCTCTTTCACACTTACAATCTTGAAACCGATTTACCATACTTCCAAACAAGTTTAGAATTGGTTCATATGAATTTCAAGAACTATATGATTGATCAAACCAAACAATCAATCACAATCATGGGCTTGTAGTTCTACCAAAACAAGTTTCGGTTCTACCTCCATGAGAGTACTAAGCATAGTCATACTAGCTTACCAAAGATATGGTTGACTAGGTACTAGGATCGGTTCCCCACATATATATGGTATCTAACTCATATGTGTTGCAACCCTTCACAAGATCGGTTCCCCTTTCTTCTATAAATGTGTTGCACCCCATACAAGGATCGGTTCCTCTTAGATGTACTGCACCCTAACAAGGATCGGTTCCCCTTCACCCCTTACTAGGATCGGTTCCCCTTCACCCCCTTATAAGGATCGTTTCCCTTTCCCATGGAAGTTAATATCCAATCATACCAAGGTGATTACTTAAACACCTGCACACAATCACTTGAATCTTCTTGTGATCAATCACACACAGAACGAAGTCTGCTAACAATAGATTATCACAAGATCGTCTTTAAAACTAATAACAGTCTAAAGATCCATGTAGAAACTCTGAACTAGTTTGAGTAAATCTTATATCAGAAGAGAAATTCTAAAGCATAAACAAAATAGGTGCAATCAGATTTCAACCACCGTTAGTCAATCAAATCAATCGAAAACAAAGATAAACCGCAATTATCTAGTTTCCCACCAACGGGTCGCGTTAAAGCTTCTCAATCCCAAAGAAGACTTTAAAACGAGCGGTCGTAAGAGATTTCACCTAATTAGATTACTCTCCTCTCCGATAGGCGGCTACACCAGTAACAATTTTTACGAAGTCAAATTGTTACGAAGGATTAGTTTGCTAGTGAAGGCAAACTTTGGTATTTATAGACAAGGAAGTTTGGACACCAAGGAATTTCCAAAACCGAAAATATTCTCAAGATATTCATAAATGCACATATTCGGTTTTCATAATTTCTGGAAATGCTCTGTCCAAAAATACAATCGAAATCTCTTGGAAAATATAATTAGTAAATACACATTACCAATTCCATAAGTTTCCTTCCAAGATAAATTAATAACCTTAATTAAAATATTCTTAACTTATATGTTTCGATCCTGGGATTCTCTTCCATTTAGCCTTTTAAGGAATATCTTTAAACAATTATAGTAATACGCATTCAACACGTGTTCAAAGTTTGTCGACATCTTTACTTTGTAAGTTCTCTTTCACACTTACAATCTTGAAACCGATTTACCACACTTCCAAACAAGTTTAAAATTGGTTCATCTGACTTGCAAGAACTATGTGATTGATCAAACCAAACATTCAATCGCAATCATGGGCTTGCGGTTCTACCAAAACAATTTTCGGTTCTACCTCCATGAGAGTACTAAGTATAGTCACACTAGATTACAAGAGATATGGTTGACTAGGTACTAGGATCGGTTCCCCACATATATATGGTATCTAACTCATATGTGTTGCACCCCTTCACAGGATCGGTTCCCCTTTCTTCTATAAATGTGTTGCACCCCATACAAGGATCGGTTCCTCTTAGATGTACTGCACCCTAACAAGGATCGGTTCCTCTTCACCCCTTACTAGGATCGGTTCCCTTCAACCCCTTATAAGGATCGGTTCCCTTTCCCATGGCAGTTATTATCCGATCATACCAAGGTGATTACTTAAGTTTGTTTTTATTAATAAAAGTTCTACCAATGCAAAAGTCAGGCCTTTGTGAATTAGTTCTACCAAGAACACAACAAGTTGTGAGCGGTTCTAGTCTATCACACATATTGGTTGTTCATAAGATATGCAATGAATAACAAAACCAATAACGCCCAGCAATTTCCTTTTCGGTTCACAACACAAGATTATGAACTTACTTCCTTAGAACACATGTAAACATTGTTCCTTAGGATGAAATCCTCACCTTATACCCATACATAATTACTATGTCATTCAAATGATTATGGCGATGTCTTATCTACAAAGTTTAATGGTTAAGCAATAAACCTCGTATTGTATACTATGTCTATCTAGAGTTCAAACATGCCTCGTAGTTATGTTTTCAATATGCACGACTTGAAAGATACGTTAGCGAATGAAACAATTCAAGTAAAATATCACTTACCTCAAGTGGAAGGATGATTGTTGTTGTTGTAGCTCCGTTCTTCTTCACATCTTCAAGACTTCGCAATACTTGTAATGTATCATATCCTAAAGCTTTCAATCTAACGTATACGAAGTAACTGTAGTACATAATCAAGCGACTCTTAATATGAGTTTTGGTTCACTACAATATGACAACCACACTTGACTTACCAACGCATGGTGGGTTCAACCGAGCAATGCTCTAACAATCTCCCCCTTTTTCAATTTTAGTGACAAAACTCTTACATCAATATGGATAAACAAATTACATCCGCTTGACTCCTGATTCAACAACACATAAAACCTGCTTACATTCAATCCTTGAAAATGTCGCTGTTGACATCATAATAACAAAGCAAATACTCCCCCTAAGGAAGATAGGTAGATATTCAATCCGCACGGCTTTGTTATACTAATCAATATGACATGTTACTCCCCCTTAGTCTGTGCTTTCACTCTTTCGTTAAATAATAACATTCAAGCACCAATGTTATTTTTCCTAGTGATACCAATCAATATAAATATCAATGTCAGTATCACCTGTTTACTCCATATATTTCCCCCCTTTTTTGTCACAAAAATGACAAAGAAACGAAAAAATAAAGGACAACAAGAAAAGAATCTTACAAATCCCAGAAATAGACTTGCGAACCTATAGAGATAGGCACGAGGGTTCCACACATCACGTTCTGATAACCACTATCAAAACCGAAAATACAAGTAGTTTTATTTTGATATGTTACCAAGTAAAAAATTGCCCGAAATAATTTTTCCCATTTAGTTTATCAAACCAAAAACAACTAATCAAATTAGCTCTTTTCCTAAAACGATTGTTCAAGAACAACCGCTTAATTCGATAAGACCAAAATAAAGTATAAAACTCCATCTTTCTCATCAGGTTCTAATTATCCGCAACTTAGACCTTTCAATTTCAAACAAACCAAATACTAGGTTAGTTAACTAGCATTTCTTTGTTTAGGCATTCAATTAGACTTGAATAACTGAAACCTCCTTTCGATAAGACAAACTAAGATCAGAATTAACTCAGTTTCTTATCTGGAATAGAATTGGTCTAAACAACTCGTCCTATCCATAAATTATTTCTTTAAGCCATAAATAATTCATACAAAACAATATAAATCAACTTACAAAATTATTCACCTCAACCGGAAGCAATTGAATCAACATAAGACGTTATAAGCACCGTAATTTTGTAAGCCTAAACCAGTGATACACTACCAAAGAAAAATACCAAAGGTTTTTCTTAACCGGAACCAATTGATCACAACATATCAATTGTACCGCACTTTTGTAAGTCTAAACCGTCGATACCAAACAAAAGCAAGACAATAATGGTTTTCCTTAACTGGAACCAATTGAATCACAAACATATCAATTGTACCGCACTTTCGTAAGCCTAAAAGATTGATACCACACAATAAAGCAAGATAACAATAGTTTTTCTTAACATGAATCAATTGAAACACACATTCACACACATATCATGGAATAAAAATCAATTGTACCTAAATTTCGTTAAGCAAAAGCAATACATATATATAATATAAAACTCAGGCTTTTCTTAAACAGGAAAACAATTAACTAACAACATTTTTACCTCAATTTCGCATCCACTCCTCCAATATGATTGCATCTTCGTCCGGGGAGGATCTATAACGAAATATCACCTCTCATTGTCATCCTTATATGCAAGCAAAAAGAATAACAACACACCTCAACCTTTACCAAAGAAAGGTTGAAAACCGGTTTTGAACTATTGTAAGCAAAAGTCGAAAACCGTCGAAACACATATGCTTTTATGCTAAATTAAAAACCGATTCAACATAATGACTTTTTGACATACTGTTTCTGAACCCCTCATAATCCTTTGATGAAGCCTACCTACTTGGGTTGGAACTTAATCCCGCTAAATCAAAAAGTCACCCAAACCATAAGGGTTCACACATGAGATCGAACATTAAAGTAGTAAAACTGAAAACATACATCTCATAAATTACTTTGCAATACACTATAAATATTCAGCATAAAATCAAGTATTGCAATTACCTCAGTCCTGTAGGAAATTGAATTGCGAAAACAACGCAAAACCGAGTTCGGACGAAGAAATTATGTGCAAAACAGTTTTTAAACTTCTTCGTAAGGGGACCTCTCACTAGGATCGGTTCCCCCAAAGTGTTCTTGTGACGGATCACAACACTAAATTGTTTTTGACATAACTTTTGCATACGATGTCTGAATTCAGTGATTTCTGGATCGTCTTGACCAAAAAAGCAAGAGCTACACATATATGACCAGTATATATCAACATCATTAACTCAAAGTTACCATTTCTATAAAAATCTCAAATAGAGATAAATAAGGTATGAGTATAGAAGATAAATCTCCCTAAAGATGCTAATTAGTCATATAATAATCAAGATATCATGTGCTTCCTCACCTTTAAAAAGATTGAGCACTAAGGTGAGCATGCACATTCTAACACAACTAGGTTGTGTTTTGTTGATCCTTGTCTTGTTCGTCACGAGTGACTAAGATGGAATCATCATTCTTGACCTCTTGCTTGGTTTGTTTTCTCTTGTTCCATCTCTTGTTTTTCTTCTTTGACTTGTGATGTAGAGTGTTATTATCACAACCTTTACTGGTACAAGAGTTTTCAGACATAATGTCTTTCTTTAGCCTTTCAAGAAGACTTTTGCAATTATTGTCACCAATAATTAATAGCTGAGAGTCATTCTTATGACTAACTTTTGGTTCCTTCTTGGCTATGGAGGACTTAGAAACCCATTTAGAGTTGGGTCTCGCTGGAGAAACTTTCTCCTTCACAATACCATTAGGAACATCGTCCTTTTAAATATTTTGCGAAATACCCTTTCTCCAATTTGGAACATCAGATCTTGTTTTTGCATTTAGAAAGTTATATGTCTTTGTATATTCGGGTCTTTTATGAGATGACCTTGTTGAATGATATGCAAAATTCGAACTATCATTATAATAATTCTTTTGCCTAAACTTAGGACAATAACGATCTCAGTTCTTATGAGAAGCAAACTTAGCCAATTCATTTGATACAAAAGAAAGTGCATCTTGCATCTTACGAACTTTGCATCCCCATAGCCAGTGTCCTATATTACCACAATAAAAATAATGCTTAGCATAAACATACGAAGTATGCGTTTTAGTGTTACCTTTTTGTGGATCATCTTGCATTGGAGCTCGATGAATGTTCTTCTTCTTTTTTTTCTTAGCAGACGTGCTCTCTTTGATTACTGCTGGTTGAGCACTATTCTTAGGCTTGACAGACTTTTCTTCTTTACAAGAGATAGGAGCATCTTTTTCATCATTGGAAGCCTCTGATTGAGAAGAATTTGTAGCTTTAAAATTTTTTACCTCTTTGCTAATATTTGAAGCATTTATTCCCTAATAGCCCAATCCTCGTGTATCACGATGATTTCTACTTGCTTCTAACATTGAGGTTAAATTGTTTGAGCTAGCATTGGACTTTTTAAGGTCCAAATTTTCTTCTTCCAACATCTTGATTTTATCAAGAGCACTGGCTAGATCAGCTTCAAGGCGTTTTTCTTGTGGGAGATATACACCTTCTTTCTCTTCGAAACTCTTTTGTTGATAGTTAACCCTTGCATCAGATTCAACAAGTTTCTCTTCCAATAAGTGAATTTTTTCAAGAGCAACTTCACGCTCTTTCTCTAGCAATTTTTTTGAGAGAGACTAGCACTGGATTTTTCTTCAAGACCCTGTACTTGTCGAGAATTAAACATATCTTCCAATTCAGCATGTTTCTTTTCCGACAAAAACAGTTCTCTTCGAACATTTTCACATTCTAATTTCTTAGAATTTATATCGTTTGTACGATCTTTAAGAAGATATTCACGGTTTTGGAAACCAATATAATAACCTTGAAAAACCTTCTTCAATTTATTGTTCTCACGACAAAGAGGAGTCATAAAACCAAGAAAATCTGAAGTTCTCGGTTTTTCATTTTTCAAAGGTTCTAGTAGTTTAGAGTATTCTGAAATATCCTCTTCTATTTCTTGTTCAAAATATGAGTCATCATCATCCGAAATTTCATCTAGCCTTTCTTGTAGACTTATTTTCCCGTCGCCATCAGTTTCTACATTATTAAAAAGGTTAACTTGTCTAGTAGAGACTCTAGTGATGATATCTTCATATTTTGATTCGTAGATGCCATCATCAAGTTTTAATTCAGAACTCTTGATGTCTTGCTTTACGTTAACTGAATCATTCATTAGATTCAACTCTTATAGGTTGGATCGCACCAAACACAGATTATTAGATCTTTTCGTGTTTGCATGCTCTGATACCAATTGAAAAGGCGAGGGTACCCAAATATACCTCAAACAAAAACTTTTCTACCTATAAGTCTTTTCCCCGAAAGTGATTGTCTATGGATGCGAGATCGAGACAATACAACAAATCGGTTTACACTCTGTGTGATCGTCTATGGATACAAGATTGAGACAATAAAACAAAAAAGTGTGTTACTTGATAAAAAGGTTCGGACTTAACCAAAAACAATAGGATTCACTTATCAAGTAATAGGATATTAACGTTTGTGTGATTTACTTTAATAATAATAAAACAATTATAATGCGGAAATATAAAGTAAATGACACAACAATTAACGAGGAAACCGCAAATGCAGAAAACCCCGGCACCTAGTCAAAAATTGAATACTCTTAGGATTAAGCCGCTACACAAAATTACGCTAACTTCGTATAGTTGAGACCAAGTACCTAACTCTATAGTATACCTAATTCCGTCTGTATTCCCACGCCTCCGACCTCAGTCACGTACTTGGAACAATCCAATTGATTCGTATTCCAAACAGTAAAGGAACAAGAAATATTTCTGGTAACAACTCTATTCAACCAAGTGATATGAGTCGGACAAAGGCTCTTTCGTTTATATTAACATAAACTCCTTCGTCAGGTCTAGATTTATCTCATGTTCAATCACCCGAAGGTAATCGGTTAAGATTAAGCCAACAACACATGTAATCTCAAGGAATCGTGTTGATGCCGATCTACTTCAATCAATCAATCAAATCTACCACAAGGATAAACCGATTATCAATTGGATCCTCTTTTCCCAAACAAATATTGTGCCCACCAAAGATTATAAACCCAAGTCAGATCTTCAATATCTTCTTTGTCTTCAAATCTTCTTTGATCTTCAATAAACACCTGCACACAATCACTTTAATCTTCTTGTGATCAATCACACACAGAACGGAGTCTGTTAACAATAGATTATCACAAGATCGTCTTTAGAACTAATAACAGTCTAAAGATTCCTGTCGAAACTCTGAACTAGTTTGAGTAAATCTTATATCAGAAGAGAAGATTCTAAAGCATAAAAAAACTAGGTGCAATCAGATTTCAACCACCGTTAGTCAATCAAATCAATCGAAAACAAAGATAAACCGCAATTATCTAGTTTCCCACCAACGGGTCGCTCTAGAGCTTCTCAATCCCAAAGAAGACTTTAAAATGAGTGGTCGTAAGAGATTTCACCTAATTAGATTACTCTCCTCTCCGATAGGCGGCTACACCAGTAACAATTGTACGAAGTCAAATTGTTACGAAGGATTAGTTTGCTAGTGAAGGCAAACTTCGGTATTTATAGACAAGGAAGTTTGGACACTAAGGAATTTCCAAAACCGAAAATATTCTCAAGATATTCATAAATGCACATATTCGGTTTTCATAATTCCTGGAAATGCTCTGTCCAAAAATACAATCGAAATCTCTTGGAAAATGTAATTAGTAAATGCACATTACCAATTCCATAAGTTTTCTTCCAAGATAAATTAATAACCTTAATTAAAAGATTCTTAACTTATATGTTTCGATCCTGGGATTCTCTTCCATTTATCCTTTTAAGGAATTTCTTTGAACAATTATAGTAATACGCATTCAGCACGTGTTCAAAGTTTGTCGACATATTTAATTTGTAAGTTCTCTTTCACACTTACAATCTTGAAACCGATTTAACACACTTCCAAACAAGTTTAGAATTGGTTCATCTGACTTCAAGAACTATGTGATTGATCAAACCAAACATTCAATCGCAATCATGGGCTTGCGGTTCTACCAAAACAAGTTTCGGTTCTACCTCTATGAGAGTACTAAGCATAGTCACACTAGATTACAAGAGATATGGTTGACTAGGTACTAGGATCGGTTCCCCACATATATATGGTATCTAACTCATATGTGTTGCACCCCTTCACAGGATCGGTTCCCCTTTCTTCTATAAATGTGTTGCACCCCATACAAGGATCGGTTCCTCTTGGATGTAATGCATCCTAACAAGGATCGGTTTCCCTTCAACCCTTACTAGGATCGGTTCCCTTCACCCCCTTACAAGGATCGGTTCTCTTTCCCATGGAAGTTAATATCTGATCATACCAAGGTGATTACTTAAGATTGGTTTTACTAATAAAAGTTCTACCAATGCAAAAGTCAGGCCTTTGTGAATTAGTTCTACCAAGAACACAACAAGTTGTGAGCGGTTCTACTCTATCACACATATTGGTTGTTCATAAGATATGCAATGAATAACAAAACCAATAACGCCCGACATTTCCTTTTCGGTTCACAAAACAAGTCTATGAACTTACTTCCTTAGAACACATGTAAACATTTTTTCCTAGGATGAAATCCTAACCTTATACCCATACATAATCACAATAGCATTCAAATGATTATGGCGATGTCTTATCTACAAATTTTAATGGTTAAGCAATAAACCTCGTATTGTATTCCTTAATACTATGTCTATCTAGAGTTCAAACATGCCTCGTAGTTATGTTTTCAATATGCACGACTTGAAAGATACTTTAGCGAATGAAACAGTTCAAGTCAAATATCACTTGCCTCAAGTGGAAGGATGATTGTTGTTGTTGTAGCTTCGTACTTCTTCACATCTTCAAGACTTCACAATACTTGTAATGTCTCATATCCTAATGCTTTCAAGCTAACCTATACGAAGTTTAACTCTAGTAAAAATCAAGCGACTCTTAATATGAGGTTTGATTCACTAAAATATGACAGCCACACTTGACATACCAACGCATTGTGGGTTCAACCGAGCAATGCTCTAACACCATGTGTAACTTCTGGATACACATGTCATGTGCATGTGTAACTTCTGGTTACACATCCATATATTGTTGGTGGGAGACGGTGGTGGATGTCGGAGGTGACAACGGTCGTCGGAGGTGATGGTTGGTGGCGGCGGTCGTCGGAGTTGGTGGTGATGGTGATTACGGTCGTCGGTAAAGATGGTTGTGACATCATGTTTACTATATTATAATATTTTGGGTTTAAATTTAAATTTTATTTAATTTCGGGCTTGATAATATATAAAAGGGTATGGATGTCTTTTAATAACTCGGGGCCTAAATTTAAATTTCTTCTAACTAGGGACCTCATATTATGAGTTATCCATGGATTAGGCCTTAGCATAATTTCCCTTGAGAAAAACTAGTTTGGAAGACCAACTTTGAAGTAAACCAGCTTCTTTTGAAGATCAAAACTTTTGAAAAAGCTAGTTGTAAGATTTATAAATTCCAAAGACTTCTTACATCGCATCTTACTTGCTAAAATAAAACAGGAAGCAGAATTCAAAGTCCTCATATATAGAAGGCATGGGACTTCACTGCCCTTTATCAGTAACTTTCTTTTCGTCATAATAAAATTAAAATAGAAACCAACCCCAAACCATAACAAAAAGGCATACAGACTATCGACAGCTTCATCCATTCCAACATCTACACTTGCTGCAATTCAAATCCGGAGATAAGTAGTCGCCCTATAGTGCACCGCCATGTTTTGTTTATTCCTCTGCGTACCAATCCATTTGTATCCGAGTCTTTTGGTATCATATACCCTCGTGTAATAGCCCTTGCATACCAATCCATCTGTATCTGAATCTTTGGATATATACCCTCTTATAAGAGCCTTTAAGTTGTTCAATAAATTTCATATTTGAAAAAAAAAAGTATATAGAGGAAAAAAAAATCTGACAAAACACAAAAGGTACCCTTGGTGTTTGGGAGCAAGGTCAACCGATAAACCGAGACCCGTATTTGGAGAGAAAATTTGGAATCGGCTTTAAAAAGTTTCTTCCTTTTTACAGTTCGTCCGGCATTATTCGTACGAGATACTAGTGCTTCCCCAAGCGTCCCCAAAATATAACGAGAACCATATAGACAGTAGATACAGAAGGTGGACCCTAGAGGCTGTGGGGCGGGATCCACCGGCATTCATCGAGGAGGAAAGGAAATTTTGATTCGGTTCTGAAAATATTTCTTTTCCGAATCCGTCTAGAATGTTTTTCACTTGGGCACAGACTGGTGCTTCTATTTTTAAACAAAAGCTGCAACTAAACCGCAGCAGCCTGAACTGCGTTCAACCTCGCTAACAGGAAGCAGATGTAACTACGAGGGCCACAGTAGAGACCACACTTCCGGAGAACCCACGAAGCACAGAAAGGTGACTCAACCGGAGAACTTTAGATGGGCAGGCTTCTCTGAAAAAAAAGCCATAGCCTGTATTGCAAGGATACGGACACGAGAGACGGTTACGACACGACACGGTTACGAGAACACGTCAAATCTCAAAAAGACGGGTTACGGGGACACGTTATATATATTACTCATATCGTTAAAATTAAATATTACCACAATTTACACAACAAAATAATTACTCTTATTTTTAAAATATTTGACTAATAATAATATAAATTATTAATAATGTAATAATGGTACAGTTTTTCATGAATAATGTTCCGAAATAAAAATAAATAATATTTAGTTTGTTATGATTTTCTTACCCAAAATGATTCATTTATGACACGTCCAAAAGTGTCTAATTGGTGTCCGTAAAGTATCCCATATCAATTTTTACGCGACACATGATGTGGCATGTCCATCAAATATCGGGAAGTGTCGTAACCGTGTCGTATCCTATTGCGTGTCCGAGACGGTTATGACATCTTTTTTGGAGTGTCCGTGCAACATAAGCCGTAGCTCACCACCTACACTAACTCTACCACTATGATCCTAAATTTGCCACGTAACCCAAGTTTACATAGGAGGGAAACATGTCCCTTCTACTGCAACCCAAACTTTACACAGTGAACCAATCTTCACGACACTAGATATTCACAAGGCAAACAGACTATACTTGGATCTAGAGGAAAACAAGCAGCTCTACCGAGGCGGCCTCATCCCCTGACAGATGGTCGAGCTGTAGATTCCCACCAAGTAAAAAAAAATTAATCTCTCTCCATCACAGATGTGCCACAGTCCCTTACTATGCATAGCCACTTTCTATAGCGAACTACTGACCAGGAATAGCATCGGCCATTTTCTAGTTTCCACCCAAAAAAATCTATGTCGTACGCATTAATAACTAAAATCACATCAATTTTGTCCTGGACATTTCTGTTTTTATTTTTGCCTTGCGAAGGCAGACCACTGATATCTACCTCTGCAGAACAATAAGCGAGTCGCCCTTCCCGGCCAACCCAATTAGGAACCCTACATCTGGAAAACCCCAAACCCTTGAGACAAGCTGGTGTACTTACTACAAGCAAGCCCACCTGCTTGTTTTCAACCATTTTCCAAGAACACTCATTCTACAGATTTGCTTTGGACAAGAACAGTCACAAAGCACGCCTTACTACATATTTGCTTTAGACAAGAACAGAAAAAAGGTAAAAACAACGCATGCTCATATTATGAGGTTCTCATATACGAGAACACTCTCCACAACATAGTCGAAAAAACCTATTTCTTTGACACTGATAAAGGGCAGTATAACACCGATTAACGAGTAATTACCTATACCTACCTACCTACACACACACACCTTCTACATATAATGTCGACAATACATCCTCATATAAGGGATGGTGACCTTAACTAAATGGAACACTGTCACAATAAACAGAACTTAAATGTAAACCAAGAGAGCAACATGGTTACACATCTGCACCTTCCATGAGAGAGACTGCTTAGTTTCTTCCCCTGGAAGAACCGCCTCTTACACGTGTTCCCGAGTCCTCAGGGTTGCTCCTCTGTGGCTGCTTTGTTGAAGGAAGGGCCCAACCTTGACTAGATGCAGCTTGCCCACGGTTACTTAATCTTTCTCCTGGAAGTAAGAAAGAAGCTCAGATAATGACCAAGGAACGTTGAACAACAGCATCGAAGCCACACTTACTTATCTGGCTATTAATAGAGAAACCATGAATCAAACAGATCATGAGTAAAACATAAAAGTCAAGAGGAGAAAAGAGCAATCGCTGGAAATACCCTATCAGAAAGTTCTTACCATTATCTGCCTGCATACTAAACCCTTCCTCACCCCAGCCGGGCAAATGCTTCCTAGCGGTACCATTCCAAGCTTTTTCGAAGACGGGAAGCTCATCTGGCAAAGTGAAATTCATCAGTTTCAGGTGAATATTAAACCCCATGTAAGCATGATAGTCAATTAGCCATCAAACCCATGTTTCAGGAGCATACCTTCTTCTAGATTGTGTAAAGTTTGCGTAGTGTCCACCTTCCCGTCGGGGTTGAGCTTCCTAGTCACAGAATGACCCTAAAGGAGGTTGCAAAAGATTAGATAAATAATCTTTAAATTGTACAACAACAATCAAAGAACATAATGCCAACAAAAAAGGAAACTCATATATCAACACATCATAGATGCAGGCACTCTATCTACTAGGTATGAGACAGTTTGGGGATGTCATGGGGAACTCCACAACATAAAGGCAAAAGCCAAAGAGGAAAGTGGGTTACTTTTTTAGTAGCAAATTACTCTCCCTCATAGCACTTTCTCGCATGTTAAAGGTGTGCTAACTCAGCATTGGGCAAGGGATACAACAAGATAGAAATCAACGTTGCGTGCGATTTAGGATCTATACATACACACTGTTGGATGATTTGCTAGTTCGACGCATTTGTTTTCTACAGTCTACTAAAATATGATATTTACATTTCTGTACAACAATATCCCGTATTTTCAGTATGTATTGCATGGCAGAGAAAAAAATATTTAAAAGACTTGAGAAAATTTGTTCATCCCAATGTCACAAACTGTTCCCTAAATGAAGTATGAAAGCAAAATAACTAGAACAGCACATCCAACAAGTACCTTATCGTGAATTCCTCTAGAGAGCCTGTGATAAGCTTTGCCGGTAGTTGTATCAGCCTCCTTACTCTCCTCTACCACCACCTGATTTGCACTCGAACAGTATTAGAACCTGAGAAACTTGAAACAGAACTACAAAGAATGACACAGACAACACAAATCAACTAACCCCATCACCGACCATCTTCCTTGAAGTGGAGGATGTATAGTACGCGCCATTTACACCACCATAAGTTACAGTTGAACTCTGGTATGAGAAACTTTTTGTCTGGGGCTGTGTGCTATCCACCCTGTTGTGTCCATTCCTATATTGCAAAAGCTTGTTTTTCCTCTCTGCGAAAATCAAACCAACTCTTCAATTTCACAAGACAGAAACTAAACATACAATTCCAAATGAATACAGCAAGTATAAGCAGATATTTGCACCTTCAGCTGCATCATCTGGGTCTTCAACATATGCTTTTTACTTGACCTAGAATGCTTTCTCGGATTGTCCTTCTGTTCATCAACCTCTTGTTTTGCCTCTTCCTCTTCATCATCTGAATTTATCTCCTGAATAACCAATCCTCCTCCCTGTTTATTTTCTTGCACAAGCACATTCTGAATAAATCCCGAAGCAGGCGCATCTCTAGGCGCACCTCCACCATTCGCACCAAACATGCTTGGACCAATCATGCTTTCACCAAACATGCTTTGCCCAAACATACTAGGACCAAACATACTGTTACCACCACCACCACCAAATGGACGATTGAAGAAAGGACTATCAAAAGGATCTCTTCCTCCAAAGAAACTAGCCATTAAACTCTGATGCCCTCCGAAACCTCCCATTCCAGCAAACGGATCACCTCCAAAACCTCCAATTCCAGCAAACGGATCGCCTCCAAAGCATCCACCAAATCCTCCTCCAAAGAAATCATCTCTACCACCTCCTCTTCCTCCTCTACCTCTATCCATTTTTAAACCCTAATCTAAAACAAATTTCAAATCAAAAGCTAAGTGAGAAATCACCACCACCCACAAACACGGAACATAATTTAATATCAAATTCTACGTTCAATTCCCTCAAAAAAAACATTTGAGGATATTTAAAACAACCAGAATTAATCTTCAAAATTTAAACCACGAACATGATTCTCTAAACCTGAAAAATCGATCTTCAAAAATTCGAAACTAATTTTCCACATATTAAAATAACTGATCCTATGCAATATCACTGATCAAACCAATTAATGAATACATAGCAATCGAGATCTATTGACGAAAGTAAACCCTATAAATTCGGAAATTTTGATAAAATGATGAGTAAGAAATTACCTTAGATGAACTATACGAAGAAAATAGTTGCAGCAGAGACGCGACTCTAAACGGAAGAAGAAACCCTTGGATATAGCTTTCGTACTCGCAGAGGATTGGTGGTTTTTTTAAATGTAAAACAAAGAGGAACAATCTAGATAACTGTTTGATTTTTTGAATCTTCAGTTTCAGGTTTTAAGTAGACGAATGGAAAAGAAAGAATGTTCTAGTGAAAGGAGAGGTATTACGCGATATCAGAGGTCCGCAGAATACGTGTCGATTTGTCTCCTCGTATCTGTTTGGTTGATGATGAGATGACCGACTTTGTCTGATGGTGTTAAAAGGGCCGGTCCGGATTTTGAGTGTACGCCCATCATACCAAAAAAAAAAAAAAAAAAAAAAGAGTGTACGCCGAGAGTCTAGTTATGGGTACACTCCTCTATGGAGGAGAAGCCTGTTTCGAGGCATATACCTCACGATTTCGAGGCATACAAAATGATTAGGGTGTGTTCTTGAGGGGTATCCTAGAATAATAAACTATTTAGTTACCGTGGTGTTGACGGTGGATTTTTGACGAGAACTAAAATCGTAAAATCATAAATTTGTGTATTTTTGACCTAGCTTCAGACAAGTATATAGAATTCATACTATATAAGAATCACGATGATCTATGACTGAGCGTGCAGCCTTTCTATATCATGCATGAATATGTCATTATTAAAGTCTCTCAGGTGAGCTTTCAATATTTTGCGTATTTTATTATCTATACTGAGCAATTCCAGTACTCAATTCTGTATAGAATCGAGAATGATTGGATGACTCTAGATGGATTCACCACTAGTATAAAGCAATAACGTCTTCAGGATGTCGCTAATGTTCTCTGAGTATGCAGAATTACACATTCAGAACGAGAATGATGCCTCTACTATCTCATATCTTGACTCTCGAATAAATATAATGCTCTTGGACAGATTGCCTGCTAGTATAGAGATATCAAATAATTAATTTTAGTGCAATATTCACTAATTGATTTCCTAGAAAATATTTTATCTTCATCACAATATTTCATTACTTCAATTCATGGTTTTTATCAGTTAAATTCCATGTTTTAGTAATAGATGTTCACTTCCTATGAAAATGGGCCACCAACGAGTAAGCTCCGAGAAAATAGTGCGAGTGTACTTAGTAATAACGCACGAACGAGCATCCTAAAATATGGACGAATGTGGATATATAGAGATCTATAAAAAATGGTGCACGGCTGGGCCCACCATCCGGCCATGTTGTGGTCGGGGCCAGTACCACGCCTCCTCACTTTTCCTTATTTTATTATTATTGCACGACTCTTGATTTCCTACATTCGTGCAAACTCTTAGTTTTCCATATTACTTCAAATATTTCTCAATTCTCCAAAAAGCCTACAAAATCAAATGATCACACGACCGTCAGGTCTTCTCACCAATAAATATTAAAATATCATCATTCTAATATTTAAAAATATTGGATGTGTGAGCAAAACCCTACTTGCTCACTCATGCAAAAATTGAGAGTTTCAGTCAAGATCAAACTCTTTTGAAAACACAAAATGTTACACAAGTGTCCAACAAAAATACCTAAATTCTCAAGAATGGGCGCACGTCGACATGGTGGCCCGTGCACCACCATGAACGGACCTGGTCGATCCACTTGGCCGTCATCCTACACTCCTTAATTATTTTGGATAATCCTCCATATCTAAGATATTTCTCGTGAATCCTTTTCCACCAGTTTGACAATTCTCCATATCTAGGTGCGGGGGAAATCTATATCTCTATCTAAGATGTTTACGTTGCTAACTTTCCTAATTAAAAAGTGAAAACTACAGGGAGACCTATTCTTACACATTTCCCTACTGTGAAACCCACCCCCACAAAAACACAAGCGCGCACCCAGAACTTGTAAAATTATGTTCGGGTCTAATTTTCTCTTCTCTTCTTTCTCTCATTTTCTAATGTTCTTCTTCTTGTCTCTCTATCGACCTCAGTTCAAGGGAATCGAGCTTGATTTGTTGTGAATAATCTCTAGGAAGTTTATTAGCTTGATGAATCGAGAGAAGGTGACGGTGCTGAAGTCGATTGAGCACCGGAAGAAGAAGAAAAAGGTAAACTAATTTAGGGTTTCATAATTGATTGATATTTTGTGTGAAATCGATTTTAATCGATCTATTGTCAATGAGTTTGTTGTTAATTGAAGTAGAAATGGTTGTCAGATGTTTAATTTTGTGATGTGAATTTGAAATGAATTTGAGTCTGTTATGATGCTCGATGTGATGAATTGAAGACTTTTAGAAGCTCAGATTACAATGGATGAACAAGGAATAATAGATTGTTGTTGAGATTGATTGATTGGTTTCGAGATATCAAAACAAGGGTTTATGAGATCGAGTTCTAGTGGAATTGAAGTTGAGTTTGGAGAACTAGATGCTAAGAAGGATGGGTTTACTGATTCCAAGAGGAACAAGAAGTTGTTGTTGCTGGTTGCTGTGATTACAGAGAAGATGCAAGCTATAGGAAATGAGCTTTGTTGATGAATGAATGAATGGCATGTGGTGTTGATACTTTTTAATGATGGAGACTCAGGTAATGTGTGTTTTGTAGGTATGGATTGAATTCAGTTGCAGGGAAGTGAATGATGGAGCAAATTGAGACAACTCTTGAGTTTTGGTGGCGTTGTTATTGCAGTGGTTAGGCTATCATGTAATGAATGTATGGGATTGAGAGGTTATGAATGCTAAGTTGCAGACTTTTCTCTTATGGTTTGAATTTTTTTTCTCTGTATTCTTTTTATTGAAAAGTTACCGACATATTATGTTGTGGAATGAAAAACTTCATTTGTCGTAAAAATGGTAAGCTGTGTGGGTTAACATTTAGTTGTAAAGACGATGCCTACACCAACAACAAACAACATAGGAATTGAGTATTATTTGTTTTCTCTTATGAGTTGATTAGATGTATGTTTAGGACAATTGAAGCTCTACAATATGATGATGTTGATGCTGCAATGGCAGTGTCTGATGAGTTGCAGCTGATTGCAGTGATGGGTCTGGTGCTGTTTGAGAAGAATTGAAGCTAAAATGAAATTGCAGGGACGGATTGTATTATTTGTGCAGCTGAAATGGCTTCGTTGGTTGATGATACTCGGTACTGAGTTGTTGACTCTTGAGAAATGCAGCTGAAATGAATGAAGTATTGCTGGTGAGTTAGTTGTGGTTGAGAGAAAATAGTGGTGCTGTATGGATGTGCTTCAACAATGATGCTGTGATATCAGAAAAGAAGAGAAATTGGTGATGAATTGGTTACAGGTCAGCTGCAAGTGATGGAATGTGCTAATGCTATTACAAGGAATGTGAGATGTGGTTGAACCAAGGAAGCGGAGACAGGAAAGAAAAGAAGTGGAAGGAGGTTTTGCTGGTATTGAGATTCAATTGCAATTTAGGATTTTTCAGTCACGCTTTTGATCAAATTGCAATATACTTGGATAGAACTTGAACTCAATTACAAATAGTGGAATTTGTTTTACATTAGGAAAGTATTTTGTATACGTATAGTTGAATAATTTGTTATGCAACTATGAAATTGGATGCATAACCTGTTATGCATCTACAAAATTCGTTGCATAACTTGTTATGCAGTCCAGAAAATGGTTGCATGGCACGTTATGCAGCTACTTTTTCGTCACTATTGAAACCAACAAAAACAAAAATTGCATAACTTGTCATGCACCTAGAATAATATCTGCATAACATGTTATGCAGTCGTGAAAATTGATGCATAACCTATTATGCATCCAAAAATATGGCTGCATAATGCATTATGCATCAATTTTTTATATGTATGCGTTAAAATCAACCAAAAAAATGGTAAGATAACTTGTTATAGATGCATAATTTTGTTATCCAAATGCATAATTTGTTATGCAGTGGATAAAATGGTTGCGTAATTCGTTATGCGTCTACAGAATGTGTTATGCATCGTTTTTGGTGACTGCATAATGGTTATGTATCAAGTTTTCGAAAATTTTCCCTAAAATGAGGATCACCTCCAATTTTTCGTGAAAAACAAAAATTTGATATTTTTGTTTGTACTCGTTGCGTAGCTCTTTTAAAAAGATTTCCAACGATATAAAATTTGTAAAATTCTAAGGCGCGGATTTTTAGATATGTTATGTCCAAGTTACGCTTCCAATTATACCCTTGAAAAATTAGGCTGCATAACGAGTCATGCCTGAAAAGATAGTATGCATAACGAATTATGTATTGATTCATATAATAATTTCATATAATTATGTGTGTCACGGTACCAAAAATTAATTATGGATCTGACAATAAAAATAATATTTTTTTTGGGTCTCCCTAATTTCCCCAGTTAAAAAAGATCACGGCCTATTATCTTGCTTGCCTTTTTTTGATGATCAATTCGATCGATTCAGAAACCAAACATTACACTCTCAAATTAATTTTGCATCTATTGGCCACTTCAGCTGCTTTGGCACTGCGGAGTGCGGACACTTGCTTCTTAAGTGGAGTTTGATTAGGAGATTAAATAACATAAATGTTGTATGGTGGCATTGACGTACTAAATGACATAAGAAACCAACATTTTGGTAGTATATTTTTTCTTTGTTTGTCGGAGCATCTTCAATGCTAGAGCTCAAGGTCATCATATGTAGAGGTCTTATTTATACTTGTTGGTTGTGGGTCATTTACTACATGACAAAAATTAATAAAGATAACACTCTTTATCTAAAATTTCATCTCCAATCATCAAGGTCTTATCTAACATTTTTTATTTAAATTTAGAGATAAAAGATGATGTGGACTTATGACCCAAGATCATGAAGGAAGTCTAAATAAGACTTTCTCCTTTACCTCCACTTTAGCCATGTCATCTTTTTCTATGATCTTCACTTTTTCATTGGAAATGGAACTTAGGTGGCAAATGTCTTAAATCCTATGTGTCATATTAATTTAAGACCTTTATCCCTTATATTGGAGATGCTCTTAGCATTGACTTGAGGATTATAAGATGACCACTTCCACTTGCATAATCAGGCCAGATAACAATGCCGCGCGAGAGAACGACGTTTTGGACTTGGCGCACAAATTTTACAGTTTCCCATGGTTCAATAATTCTTGTTTTAGAAGTAAAAATTTAAAAGCTCAAACGGTCAAACACTGAGCAGTGAGCACCCAAGCTAGCTTTATGAGACCATCAACTCTCTAGTATCTCGCACCATTAATTCACTTAAATTTTCTTTCCTATGAGCGTCCACAGTGGGCGAGTAAACCCAAATATTTGGTCTTTTGAACAGACTAGTGGAACGTACTATCGATCAAATTTTGATCGACAGCTAAAACCCAGAGTATATTTGGTCTGGGACCAAGACTAAACCCAAATATAGTCGAGCGTTGGTATAGTCCACGCCCCACCACCAGGCGGAGGTATAGTACACGTCCCACACCAGGCGGACGTATAGTCCACACCCCACATGAGGCGTTGGTATAGTCTACGCTCCAGATGGGGCGTACGCAAAGTCTACGCCCCATTTTTTATTTTTATTTTGTATGGGGCGGGTATTATACCCCCGCCGCATTCTTTACAAATTCAAATTGCATGGGACGAGCTTAATACCTCCGCCCCATTTTTTCTATTTCTTTTTTATTATTAATTTTTTTGAATCTTTCTTACCCGGGCGAACGTATAGTCCCCGTCCCACACCAGGCGTTGGTATAGTCCACGCCCCACACCAGGCGAACGTATAATGTACGTCTGACCAAATTTAGTCTTTCCACCGTAGCGTCACACACCAGACTAAACCCAAAATTTGGTCTTTTTTTCCCTCTTTGATCTTTGGTTATACTCGCACCACTGCAGTTGCTCTAAGACATACTATCTCTGTTTTAGGACCAAACTGAAGAAATGAAAAATATAACATTTTTACTGAAATAAAGAGAGTATCTTAAAAAACTTGACGAAAGGAAAGATCACTGAACCTAAAATCCAAAATGGAAGAGACTGATCCTAAATGTGCTACATTGCAGGGAATTTTTTCTTGGGTGCACATTCTAGGATACCTTGCCCTAAATGTGGGTGATGTGAACGTGCCATCTGACCCGATCCTCCGAAAGGCAACCCTTCCTCACCGAAATCAACCTGATATTCTGTGCAAATTACAAAAAATTTCTCATGGCCAAACAGATAGAATCAGGCAAACTTGGAACTGTTTTGTTTGCATAGGCCCACGTACCAGATTTCATTGCGGATTGATTCGGGATAAAGACACAACAAATTATGTAACGGCTGATCGATCCAAAAGGTCAAACGCCAACCCTACAAGGCCAAAAACAAAAAAACGCACTAGTTATCCGGATACATGTCAACTTTCTTGAGTGCCAACTTTTGGTACCGCTATGAATCCGTGTCTCTCTTATTGTGCGTCCTGGTAGTGGTACACTAGTCAGCATCGCTTACTATTCTTGCCACCTAACGTCGGTTCCTCACTTAACAGCTCGAATTGTTTACAAATCCTTATTTCGTGTTGGCTGCATCTTTGGCATTTTCAATGCCGTTGTCATAATTTCTTTTCTCCTGCATGAACATGATTAAATTGGGTCCAAATATGCCACCAGTACTGATCAGGCAATTGCGATCCAGACACGTTAATAGGGATAGGTAGACTGAGGGCACACGGTAATGCAAGTTGCAGCCACACAGAGAGAATAGTCATTCAGTTAGAAATACTTGACAGCAGCAGAGAAAGATGAATAGTATTCAGTTGACTGTGCTGGGGTCGGATAACTTGGACCCTGACTGACTTTTCCCTGATTATTCCTTCCAATTTTATTTTTTTTATCTCTACAAGTCACAAAGATTCCCTAAAATATTTTCAGAAAATTCCTAAAAGTCTCCAGATTTTCAGAAAATCTCCGGGAGTCAGTTAAATTAAAAATCTATGGAAGTCCGTCAAAATCTCGTTTGACTACCTCTGTGTAAATGAATTCTCGTTTGACTACCTCTGTGTAAATGAATTCACATGTACAATGCCACTATCTTTACCGATCTTAGCTTCCCTTACTCATTCATTCCTAAGGGTTCGGATCACCTGTCCCCCTTTTCGGTGTTTCTTCGTGTCCCATCGTTAAATAGTCGACATGTGTCTACTAATACTTACTTCCCATATGAAATCGTTGAACAGTTAGGAATTTGAGTAATTAAAGGAAAAATTAGTCAAAGATATCTTGGCTTACCATTCTTGGTTGAAAATCATATATTTTCTCCTCAGTTATGTTTCAAGGAACTGAAATCTCCGTCATCCCGTTACACTCATGTGCAGTTCATTATCCTGAATTTTCAAGACTGTTACCGGAATATCTTTAGTTTAAGTCAAGAACAAAATACACATTCTCGAACTCCCAGAAATGTTAGTTTCCGTCGAGTCTGCCATTACCATGATCACTATATAAAATCCAAAGTAATAGTTAATCATCATCCTGATGGGTTAATTTTTGGTAGTAACTAATGGTCTGTAACATTGTCCATTAGGATATTATTGGTATAAAATGCTATCAGAACCAATTTGTATTTCAAAGCTAAAAAAAGATCAAACTATGAAATCTTCATCTGGATGATGAGCTTGATCAGTACTAGTGTTGCTTAATAGTCCATCCATCACTTTCAAGTATTTGATCACCATTGGTTTGCCTATTTCCATTGAGGATGTTGAATTTACTTGAAGATTCTCAATAGAAGATTCCCGTTAGAAGATCATGGAACACAGAACACTTTTTGGTTTCATTTTACGGTGTATGTGTATTTCGATAGATTACTTGTTCTTTTTTAATTTTTTTCCTTTAATTACTCAATATAGTAGTTGTTCACAGATTTTGTATTTAAGGTAAATATGAATGGACACATATCAATTTTTTAACACTGGAACACGAAGAGACACCGGACAGGTAATCCGGAGCCATTCCTAATGCCTTGTTTCTACTTTTCCCCTCTCTGTATTAAATATGGGTCTCGTCTCATTTAATATGGGCAGCTGAGATTTGATGCCAGATTTTAATGCCCCTCTTAAATGCTTACCCCTTTTGATACGTTCCTCTTTACAGAACTTGGACACAGATGTAATTCTACCCAATACACTTGTTTAGCAATCTGTACCGAGAAGAAAAAAAAAATCCCTGTCAAAAGGGTAAGTTAGAATTCCGAAATCAGAATTATTTTTGCTCGCGCGGTGTTCTTGCATTTTTCATTTACCCTGGCGCTCAGAGCAAGTGACTAATTTATTGATGTACAACAAGACTAGTATTATTTTTCATTTTGCCTTTGTTAGCATTAGTGGTGTTTGTATTTATTTGCAATTAATAGAGCGTGTTGTAGGTGATTAAATGAAGAGGACATTGTTTGCACCCCCAAGGAAACTACTATGAGGGTCTATTTCGGTCTGAATGTACTTGATTTAGGTCCCAATCAATGTAGTCAATATCGGCCGTATCGGCCGATATATCAGGGATAATTCGGATATCGGCCCAGAACGATACGATAAGAAGGATATCGGGGATACGATATTCGCCCGATAATATCGGCCGTATCGGTCGATACGAAATTTTTCTACATTTCCCGATATGAGACGGTATTGGTCGTTTTCTATAAAGTTTAAGGTTAATTTTGGCGAAGAAAGTCTTCCAGGTGGTAGTAGAGGTGCATGTAGCTCTCGAAGTAAGTTACTAAAGTTACTCTTTTGTTTTTTTGATAAAATTGATGTTATCTATTATATCTTATCGGAAAATGTGTGGAGAAAATGTTTAATATAAAATTATAGTTTCTAAATCTAGAACCGATATTATACCGATATTTCAACGATAATATCCCCGATATAAAATCGTACCAGTGTATCGGTCCCGACCGAGATGAACCGATATCCGATATTAACTACATTGGTCCCAATTTAATGAGAGATAGATCCTACCTGTTCGTACCGAGTCACGAACTATTTGAACTAGTAATCAATTCGGAATGTGGAGTTGGTGATTGAGACCATCAATCACCTAGTTCATTAACACTTGCTAATTGATTCTCATTTGTCTTTAAACCCAATTAGTAATAAGGCTAACAAAGTGGAAAACTGGAAACTACCGCGAAAGTATACAGTAAAAATGGTAAATTTCAGAGATGAGTGTCTTTCACGGATTTTCCTAGTTGGGTATGGAAATTTTGTCTTTGTACTTGAGTGCCTTATATCGATACAGAAAACATGCAACACTCCAAGCTGACTTTGCAGGGAGAAGAGGAGGCCGGAGTTTTTGATAGCTAAGTCATATGCACAAGTGATGTATGCATGTGAGGTCTATATCGATGACCAACGCAAAAATGTATGCGTCTTACTCTTTGGATTTACTATACAATTTGGTGCTAAGGGTGTAACTAGTCATTTACCACACATTGGTTGGACCAAACCAACTATATATGTCTAAGAGCATCACCGTAGTGTACCAAAACCAAAGATCAAATACCAAAAAATGATCAAAAATTTGATTTAATCCGTTTTATGACGTTAGGGTGAAAGATTAAAATTTGGTCGAGCGTAAAATTAATCACCGCATAAAAACGGGCGGATATATAAATTACGTTTGATTACTGGACGGATATATAAATTATGTTTGAGACGGGCGTACGTTATATTAACATCTGTTATCAGGCGTAAGTATAAATCACGTTCCATATGGGACGGGTTTTTAAATCACGCCCGTTTATCAGGCACATTTCATATCACTGCCTTTTGGAATGTAAAAAAAAAACTCCGCCTGGATGTGGCGCAAATTAATTCTCCGCCTGGTTGACAAACATGTTAAGAAGAGAGTCTGAGACACATGTTAAACGGAGAATCTGAGGCACATGAATGCAATATTTCCTATTGGTTCGAAATAGGTTTGCACTTTGCACTGTGAGGTAGGGACTTATACTTGACTAATGTTTTGAGCGGAGAGTCTGAGACACATGTTAAGAAAGAAGTGACAAACATTGCAAGCACGTTGCCTTACTATATTCAGGGATGGACACGGTTGCACTCCACATTTTCGTTTGCGTTGAAAAATGATAATAAATATCTTTTCGACAAGCTGGACAAAAATAAACTGAATGCTCATCTCATAGTCTCATGCCGGGACTCACAGTCGAAGGAGGTGAGACGTGATGTGAACCAAATTTCATCCGACGTACATTGAATGTCCGTTTGAGTGGGACGTGATTTAAATCACCGCATGCTACCAGAAGAAAAATCAAAGTACGCCGGATGAAACGTACATTATATCTACGCCCGAGAAAAACGTAGTTTTTATGTACTCCCGACCAAAGAACGGATAATGAAATTACGCCCGATAACAAACGGATTTTTATTGCTAGCCCAATAATAAGCGGACATTCAATGTACGCCCGACTATATTTGGGTTTGGGATTTGGTCGAGACCAAATATGGTTCGAAATTTGGTCTCAGTTTGGGTTTTGAGCTTTAGTCATCCCCACTGCGTTCGGAACTCATCCCAAATATTTGGTTATACTCGCCCACTGTGATGCTCTAAGCTAATAAACCATGTACTCCGTAATTAACCAGTTGTGTGCGTGCATATTGCTCAAATCAACCGGTCTTGTTTTCTACTAGGAGATCAGAAAAAATCAAACCATGTACTCCGTAATTAACCGGTCCTGATTCCCAATGACTAATTAAACTTAGCATCTAGGTCGACTAACAAAAAATCTCCCAGTGACCTGAGAGTATCGATTCTGAAAATACCAGTTTGAATATTGATTGGAAGTTCATTGCAAATGTATTATACACAAAGCAGGCAGCAGCCCAAAAAAGTTAGAGCACACTACTAACTGAGGGTAGCAAAATGGACATGTGCATGAGCAATGTATAACTTTAGCCGAATCTTGTGTCCTGTAACTGTTATAATCCCAGTTTGAATTCTGGAACAGACTCTTGCTCATGAACTTCTGCCATATACTTTCATAAGAAGATAACAGCTTTGCAGGTACTGCAATAGTAATGCAGTTCTTGATCAAAAAGTTCCCTGTTCAAGGAACACGATTCTCAGGTACAACTCAACTTTATACAACACTGGAATGAAATTAGCTAAGCAAAGAAACATGCCAGTAAACTGGGAGACAACAACAGTAAATCTGGTCTACAGTTAAGCTTATGAGTAAGTGTTAAAATTCATCATAATCCAATCAAATAGTCGATAGTCATAAAAATGCGAGACTTGTTTTAACAAGATTGCATTTCTGTCAAATTTAACCCTTTCAAGAATACCAACTACAGGTATATTGAGAATATCAGTCATCTTGTTCTGAGAACAAACCTAGTTATCTAAAGAGATTTATGGAAATGGATGACAACATTGGTCAGAAGCAATGAGTACACTCCGCTAGTTGAACATTCAGTGTGATTTCCAAAATAAGTGGTGTCGTTATTAATGAATCTCATTTTCCAAACGAGTTAGGCTAACATTTTAATATGAACAATAATGATTCCCCTGGTCAGATAATT